>NC_069500.1:91336543-91636543 GCF_027579735.1 Bombina bombina | reverse complement strand
ACAAAATTACCTGTAAAATAAGTCCTAACCTAAGTTATAATTAAACCTAACACTACCCTATCAATAAATTAATTAAATAAAATACCTACAATTACCTACAAGAAAACCTAACACTACACTATCAATAAATAAATTAAATACAATTTCTACAAATAACTACAATTACATAAACTAACTAAAGTACAAAAAATAAAAAAATATTTACAAACATAAGAAAAATATTACAACAATTTTAAACTAATTACACCTACTCTAAGCCCCCTAATAAAATAACAAAGACCCCCAAAATAAAAAAATGCCCTACCCTATTCTAAATTAATAAATTTAAAAGCTCTTTTACCTTACCAGCCCTGAACAGGGCCCTTTGCGGGGCATGCCCCAAGAAAATCAGCTCTTTTGCCTGTAAAAAAAACATACAATACCCCCCCCCCCAACATTACAACCCACCACCCACATACCCCTAATCTAACCCAAACCCCCCTTAAATAAACCTAACACTAAGCCCCTGAAGATCTTCCTACCTTGTCTTCACCTCACCGGGTATCACCGATCGGTCCTGGCTCCGATATCTTCATCCAACCCAAGCGGGGGCTAGACATCCACTGAAGAAGTCCAGAAGAGGGTCCAAAGTCTTCCTCCTATCCGGCAAGAAGAGGACATCCGGACCGGCAAACATCTTCATCCAAGCGGCATCTTCGATCTTCTTCCATCTGGTGCGGAGCGGGTCCATGTTGAAGCAGCCGAAGCGGATCCATCCTCTTCTTCCGGCGTCTCCCGACGAATGACGGTTCCTTTAAGGGACGTCATCCAAGATGGCGTCCCTCGAATTCCGATTGGCTGATAGGATTCTATCAGCCAATCGGAATTAAGGTAGGAATATTCTGATTGGCTGATGGAATCAGCCAATCAGAATCAAGTTCAATCCGATTGGCTGATCCAATCAGCCAATCAGATTGAGCTCGCATTCTATTGGCTGATCGGAACAGCCAATAGAATGCGAGCTCAATCTGATTGGCTGATTGGATCAGCCAATCGGATTGAACTTGATTCTGATTGGCTGATTCCATCAGCCAATCAGAATATTCCTACCTTAATTCCGATTGGCTGATAGAATCCTATCAGCCAATCGGAATTCGAGGGACGCCATCTTGGATGACGTCCCTTAAAGGAACCGTCATTCGTCGGGAGACGCCGGAAGAAGAGGATGGATCCGCGTCGGCTGCTTCAACATGGACCCTCTCCGCACCAGATGGAAGAAGATCGAAGATGCCGCTTGGATGAAGATGTTTGCCGGTCCGGATGTCCTCTTCTTGCCGGATAGGAGGAAGACTTTGGACCCTCTTCTGGACTTCTTCAGTGGATGTCTAGCCCCCCCTTGGGTTGGATGAAGATATCGGAGCCAGGACCGATCGGTGATACCCGGTGAGGTGAAGATAAGGTAGGAAGATCTTCAGGGGCTTAGTGTTAGGTTTATTTAAGGGGGGTTTGGGTTAGATTAGGGGTATGTGGGTGGTGGGTTGTAATGTTGGGGGGGGGATTGTATGTTTTTTTTTACAGGCAAAAGAGCTGATTTTCTTGGGGCATGCCCCGCAAAGGGCCCTGTTCAGGGCTGGTAAGGTAAAAGAGCTTTTAAATTTATTAATTTAGAATAGGGTAGGGCATTTTTTTATTTTGGGGGTCTTTGTTATTTTATTAGGGGGCTTAGAGTAGGTGTAATTAGTTTAAAATTGTTGTAATATTTTTCTTATGTTTGTAAATATTTTTTTATTTTTTGTAACTTAGTTCTTTTTTATTTTTTGTACTTTAGTTAGTTTATGTAATTGTAGTTATTTGTAGAAATTGAATTTAATTTATTTATTGATAGTGTAGTGTTAGGTTTTATTGTAGGTAATTGTAGGTATTTTATTTAATTAATTTATTGATAGGGTAGTGTTAGGTTTAATTATAACTTAGGTTAGGACTTATTTTACAGGTAATTTTGTTATTATTTTAACTAGGTAACTATTAAATAGTTCTTAACTATTTAATAGCTATTGTACCTGGTTAAAATAATTACCAAGTTGCCTGTAAAATAAATATTAATCCTAAAATAGCTACAATGTAATTATAATTTATATTGTAGCTATATTAGGATTTTTTTTTTACAGGTAAGTATTTAGCTTTAAATAGGAATAATTTATTTAATAAGAGTTAATTAATTTCGTTAGATTAAAATTATATTTAACTTAGGGGGGTGTTAGTGTTAGGGTTAGACTTAGCTTTAGGGGTTAATACATTTATTAGAATAGCGGTGAGCTCCGGTCGTCAGATTAGGGGTTAATAATTGAAGTTAGGTGTCGGCGATGTTAGGGAGGGCAGATTAGGGGTTAATACTATTTATGATAGGGTTAGTGAGGCGGATTAGGGGTTAATAACTTTATTATAGTAGCGCTCAGGTCCGCTCGGCAGATTAGGGGTTAATAAGTGTAGGCAGGTGTCGGCGACGTTGTGGGGGGCAGGTTAGGGGTTAATAAATATAATATAGGGGTCGGCGGTGTTAGGGGCAGCAGATTAGGGGTACATAAGGATAACGTAGGTGGCGGCGCTTTGCGGTCGGCAGATTAGGGGTTAATTATTGTAGGTAGCTGGCGGCGACGTTGTGGGGGGCAGGTTAGGGGTTAATAAATATAATACAGGGGTCGGCGGTGTTAGGGGCAGCAGATTAGGGGTACATAAGTATAACGTAGGTGGCGGTCGGCAGATTAGGGGTTAAAAAAATTTAATCGAGTGGCGGCGATGTGGGGGGACCTCAGTTTAGGGGTACATAGGTAGTTTATGGGTGTTAGTGTACTTTAGGGTACAGTAGTTAAGAGCTTTATGAACCGGCGTTAGCCCAGAAAGCTCTTAACTCCTGCTTTTTTTCGGCGGCTGGAGTTTTGTCGTTAGAGCTCTAACGCTCACTTCAGAAACGACTCTAAATACCGGCGTTAGGAAGATCCCATTGAAAAGATAGGATACGCAATTGACGTAAGGGGATCTGCGGTATGGAAAAGTCGCGGCTGAAAAGTGAGCGTTAGACCCTTTAATCACTGACTCCAAATACCGGCGGTAGCCTAAAACCAGCGTTAGGAGCCTCTAACGCTGGTTTTCACGGCTAACGCCAAACTCTAAATCTAGGCCATAGACTTTAATTTTGCAATTCAACTGCACTGAGTTTATTTATTTTTCCTTTTGTGGTAAACATTCAGTTTTAGAATGGTAACTCTCCCTTTTGTGCACTTTGTATAAAACATCAGACATTATTCAATCACTACATATCAAAAATTTTGCATACACAATTACAAACTTTGCATTGTTTTGTAGTCTTGGGCGACACCTCTTGAAAAGCTTATTTTTAAGCTATTTAACCCTTTCTGTGCTAACGACGGCTCTGAGCCGTCGCAGAGTTTCCCATTTAGGGCTAGCACTCTCCTACCTTGAGGGAGATCTGGGGGCTCCCACCCGCTTCTATCCCGGCGATCGGGCCTATATAGTGACAGGCATCACCGGGGCTTCACGTTATGCGCTGTGACGTCACGCACAATGACGTGAAGACGTCACCGCACAACTTTATTTAAAAATAACAAGAGAAGAGGGCTTGCTGCTTAGAAGCCTGTATCTCAGGCATCTAAGCAGCTACAGATCCCCAAGACCCCCGTTGGAAAGGTAATCGCCTAACATTTCCAACAGTGTAAGAGGCCTATTTAACAAAGGTCTGTTGAACCTTATCCGACAGTGCGGATCAGGTCCAACAAACCTCGCTGAATGCGCAGAGCAATACGCTCTCCGTATTCAGCATTGCACCAACAGCTCTTGTGAGCTGCTGGTGCAACAACCGCCCCCTGCAGATTAGTATCCAATCGGCCGCCAGCAGGCGGTTTCAAAAGGCCTATCAAATTATCCAAGATCCTTTTCATGCCAGCAACAGAATATTTTTCCTTTTACCATCTGGGAGGCGTTATAGGAGCTTAAAAGGCAAATCAGCTAGGTTTCGGAATAGCTTTTTCCCAAGAGCCATTACCTTGCTAAATAACAATTCTTATTTCTTTTTTATCTTTTACGAATGGACCTCTTATTTAACAACAGAGAAAGTGCTGAATTGATGGTTGTTTAACTTAATTTAACAGATTATCCTGTCAATGGTCTTTATTCACTCCACCTTTATTCTACATAATTCACATCACATACATAACGTAAATTCACACATAGTGTTTATTTACTATTTATTATTTAACTATCTATTACCCACTATTATATGTGTTAACACTTACTTGTGTACTAGATATATACACGTGTGATTAAGATGAGAAAAAAATTTCATATTGTATTTTATACACACATACATATTCCTCTGGTATGGGATTAATCTTTTGCACTTTACTACACCTGCATATTGTATTTTATACACACATACATATTCCTCTGGCATGGGATTAATCTTTTGCACTTTACTACACCTGCATATTGTATTTTATACACACATACATATTCCTCTGGTATGGGATTAATCTTTTGCACTTTACTACACCTGCATATTGTATTTTATACACACATACATATTCCTCTGGTATGGGATTAATCTTTTGCACTTTACTACACCTGCATATTGTATTTTATACACACATACATATTCCTCTGGTATGGGATTAATCTTTTGCACTTGCACTTTACTACACCTGCATATTGTATTTTATACACACATACATATTCCTCTGGTATGGGATTAATCTTTTGCACTTGCACTTTACTACACCTGCATATTGTATTTTATACACACATACATATTCCTCTGGTATGGGATTAATCTTTTGCACTTGCACTTTACTACACCTGCATATTGTATTTTATACACACATACATATTCCTCTGGTATGGGATTAATCTTTTGCACTTGCACTTTACTACACCTGCATATTGTATTTTATACACAAATACATATTCCTCTGGTATGGGATTAATCTTTTGCACTTTACTACACCTGCATATTGTATTTAATTTTTTGTGGTATGCAAACTTTTTGCACAAGTCACTTGATGTTTCTCTTGTCCTTTGTCAGATTTACCATTATATTACTACCTTGTGTAAAGGATAGATATTTAATTACAATTTCCTTGTCTCTGTTTTTTTACTCTGTACAATGACAATAAATTAATCTAAGCTAATCTAATCAATCAACCCGATCGTACTCGATCAGGTTGAATTGTGGTGATCTCTGTCCTCCTCCTCAGAACAGGTGGACAGGTTATAAAGACCATAACTTGTGTTTCTGGCGAGTCTGAAGGCTCGCCAGAAACACGGACGTCAAGCTCCATACAGAGTTTGATAGATATGCCCCAATGTTTTAGGAATCTGAAGAAAAAAATATTTAAAAAAATTAAAAAAACTTTAAACAGCTTAGCACCCAGGTGGGAAAGTGCTTAGCACTCAAATGGTTAAGCCATTTTTTTTTTTTTTTATGTATCCAATCAACGACAGAAAAACATTAGCTCCTGCACAAATTAACAAATCATTGTACAAACATGTAGGAAGGTCAGAATTCTGAAATCCATTAACAATAATCATGAGTTTACATCCCAAAACAAGCAAAAAAAAGTCAATATATATATTGGCCATATTTAGAAATATTTACAGTGACTGTTTCTTTAAATAATGGACAATGATAAGGTCCTTTTTTAGTGTTGTTAAATATGTGTTGTCATTTCTCCATGTATGACATATGCTATTTCTATAGCACTGTGTGAAATTCTTATGTATTCACTAATAAGTTATAAAACTATTGAATATATAGTAATATAATAACACAATAATATTTTAGTTTCATCTAGTCTATTTTTAGAATGTATTAAAATGTTTGTTTTTTTTTTTTTTTTTTTTTTTAATCAAAATTTTTTTATTGAGGCAATACAAGAAAAAGAAAGTACATAAACATAAAACACATTTTGCATCACTTTGGTAAATTTTGCATACAAGACATTATTTATCCATTGGACAATGAAACCTTTACATATAAGAGAATAAAGAAATCTTAATTTAGATATTATATATGTATCTCACCAAAAGAACATAATGAATATAGAGGACATTGTATGCAAGTACAAAATCAAATACATATAATCAAGCATTACCTCTTTTTTCCTTTTGTTTCCTATATAAACACATAAGAGAGTGATAGAATTTAAACAGCCCGAAAAACTTATACTTCTTATAGAGTGATATGTTAATTATAAAATAGGTGTATTTATTATCTGAAAATTTACAAATTATAGGGAGTCATAACAAGTTGCTCCTACTAGATGCACGTAAGTGGAGGGCAAAGTGCCTCATTTTCTTTGTAGACAGAAGGCTAAGAGCAACTTATAACAGAACGATATCCATAGCGGGTAAATACCGCTTATTTGTCCACCTAAAATAAGGGTGGACAGTAGCTAAAGGTGAGGGCGGGGGGCAGATTATATACAGATTAATCTCTATATATATGTCCGAAGGTCAGGAGCTCCATAAAAACCCGTCTAGCTGCTTTAGAAGTTGGCTCCGCCCCCCAAAATGTTTGTTCTTTTAAAAATACATGTCCTGCACTGGGAGAGTTTTCATTACCAGCCAGTAATACATTATCATATAGAGCACAACTCACTGCTACAACCTTACTTAAACATCATTTACACAGCATTTTTGAAGGCGAAAAAAAATATATGCTGTGGAGTATAAAATCTCTTAAATACATAAAGTTGTTTTTGTGTATTGCGTGACATACAAAACTAAAGTTTACTCATTAGCTCACAGCAATCTCTGTCAATACAATGTAAAGGCTGAAGTTCAAATCTGTTTCTATAGAAACACATAAGTAAATAGATTTGCGTACGGAAAATGAAACCTACGTCACATTTATTTGTCAAGTGAAAAAAAAACCGGCTTTGCTTGCATTATGCATCTAATGTTTTTTTAAAGTCTGCAGAACCATAACAGGCTTTGAAATGTTGGTATCTTGACAAAGAAACTTGATCTCTTCTTATTTGTACCTAGAAATGCAACATTACTGGCTAGATTACAAATAGCGCAGTTTATTGCGTCTTCGTGAAAACTCCACTAGAGTTAAGCTTTTTGCTCTAGTTGGAATGTGCTCATATTACAAGTTAAACTGAATATCGCAAAAATATTCGAATATTGCGTGCACATTCATGTATTCCCCTATAGAAGTCAATGGAGAAAAAAAGGTGGAAATAAACACTTGACTATCGTGCAAACATATTCCAAATGAATGGCAATCGGGGTAGGGGGGGGAGGTGGTGGGACCACTACACTACAGAAAAAATCATGTAAAAAAATATTAAAAAAATAAAAAAGGGGTTTATAGGTACTGACAGACAGCTGCCAGTACCTAAGATGGTTGCAATAGTTAGAGGGAGGAGGGTTAGACAGCTGTTTGAGGGGGGATCAGGGAGGTTGGAGGGCTATGTATAGGGGGATAGGGATAGGATAGAGATAGAGGGATAGGGATAGTAATAGAGGAATGGAGGGATAGGGGGATAGGGATAGAGGGATATAGATAGAGGGTTAGGGATATAGGGATAGATGAATAGATGAATAGAGGGATAGATGGATAGAGGTATAGGGATAGAGGGAGAGGGATAGAGATAGAAGGCTAGGGATAGATGAATAGAGGGATAGAGGGATAGAGGGATAGAGATAGAAGGATAGAGATAGAAGGATAGGGATAGATAAATAGCGGGATAGATGAATAGAGGGATAGGGATAGATGGATAGGTATATTTCTTTCCTTAGACATTTTGGCCTGTGTACACAGGCTTTAACACTAGTATATGTGTGTATGTATGTATGTATATATATATATATATATATATATATATATATATATGTATATATATATATATATATATATATATATATACACACACACACACATACATACAAATACATCTTTAGTAATGTATTTGCATATATCTCTATGTTAAAGCCCTTTGGCGGCTTTTTTTTTTTTTTTTTTTAAATAATTTTTATTAGATGGTGTTAATATGAGTGTAACTATAATTTGTAATGTATTTTTGAAGTGTTTTTTGCAACTTTCGGAAAAAAGTTAACCACAGCTCTGAGATTGCGGTAAGAATTGTAGCTTAAATTCACTAAAGTTGTAATACAAGCGCAATTAAAACAGATTGCGAAAACACAATATCGCTTGCGCAAATGTAGGAAAGTTAAATTTAAAGCTAGAACTAATGGCACCTACATGTAAGGAAATTATTTTTTTAAAGTGAATGTCAACTTTCATGATAAAGTGCCCGGTTTTTATAAAAACTATTAAAAACAGGTGCACTTTTATTCATGAAAGTTTACATTGCAGCGGATTTTACAAATATTTACCTTCTCCTGAAACGCCAGCTCGCTGATCCCCCTGTCTGCTTCTTCCTGCTGTACTTACACAGCAATGACGAAACCGGCTTCCTCCAATCACGACGTGTCCTCACCAGATGGACACTCCTGGGGGGGAAGCCGTGATTGGAGGAAGCCGGTTTCATCATTGCTGACGAAGTACAGAGGACCTGCAGGCGGGGGATCGGCGATGAATGAATGAAAGTGCCCCTGTTTTTAATAGTTTTTAAAAAAAACGGGCACTTTATCATGAAAGTTGACATTCACTTTAATGTAATGAATCTATTTTAGTGACTGATGTTTGTGTATACAGATATCTGTATGGACACAATGGTCTCTAGTTATCAAGGGTTGGCGGACCTGATCCGACACTGCGGATCAGGTCCGCCAGACCTCGCTGAATACGGCGAGCAATACGCTCGCCATATTCAGCATTGCACCAGCAGCTCACAAGAGTTGATTTCCGGCGATGTGTGTCCGCCTGCTCAGAGCAGGCGGACAGGTTATGGAGCAGCGGTCTTTGTGACCGCTGCTTCATAACTGCTGTTTCTGGCGAGTCTGATGACTCGCCAGAAACAGGGGCCATCAAGCTCCATACGGAGCGTGATACATATGCCCCAATACATTTGTTTCCTATTATTCTTAAAAATAAAAAGAGAGAAAAAGGTGACTGCATGAAAAAATAAAATTTTAGCATAGTTTCTATGGAAGTTTGTGAGTGTATGATGAAATAAATAGCACGTGTAACAGATTAAATATAATGATACTGGGCTGACATTCTGTTTTCATGCAATCTACAGACCAGAGCATTTTGTGGTGAGGAGCAGGAACTACTATTTGTGTATATAATGAGCAATTAGAATATTATTACAACACCTCTTTGTCTAGTGACAGGTTACATTCTACTACAAACCTTTATTTCAAGTCAGGTGACCTGTAGAAAGCACAAAGACTAGATTATATTTAATATTCTGTACATGATACAAGAGGGTTGTCTCATTGTGTTTAAACAGCAGAACTTGAATTAAGGAGCATTTACTAAAAAATAAAGTTTGATCCATATTGCTACTTTCGCTAACATGCACAAGCCTAAAGAGGGGATAAGTACAAGTCACAAATAACCCCTTTGATGTTTTGCAGCCCCTCTTTTGGCATGAAGGAGCTAATTCTTTCTGTATCTGAAAGAAACAGGGAGGGATGGGGAAGCTGCACTACAGAAAAGGAGTTTGGGAGTGCGGGGGGGGGGGGAATAAATGGCAATCGTGGGAGGAGGGAGGTGGTGGGACCACTACACTACAGAAAAAAATCATGTAAAAAAATATTAAAAAAATAAAAAAGGGGTTTATAGGTACTGGCAGTACCTAAGATGGTGGCAATAGTTAGAGGGGGGAGGGTTAGACAGCTGTTTGAGGGGGGATCAGGGAGGTTGGAGGGTTAGGGGATCCTACACTGCAGAAAAACAAAGAGATAGAGGGAAAGAGGGCTATGTATAGGGGGATAGGGATAGTAATAGAGGAATGGAGGGATAGAGGGAGAGGGATAGAGGGATAGAGATAGAAGGATAGGGATAGATGAATAGAGGGATAGAGGGATAGAAGGATAGGGATAGATGAATAGAGGGATAGATTAATAGAGGGATAGGGATAGATGGATAGGTATATTTCTTTCCTTAAACATTTTGGCCTGTGTACACGGACTTTAACACTAGTATATGTATGTATGTATGTATGTATGTATATATATATATATATATATATATATATATACAATATATATATCTATCTATCTATCTATCTATATATATATATATATATATATATATATATATATATATATATATATATATATATATACACATATCCAGTTCCTCCAAGAAGCAGGCAACTCACTGGTCTTTTTCATAAAAGATACAAATTTATTTCATTAGATTAAAAAAACAAACGTTTCGGCACTGCATTGTGTCAATGTCACACAAAAAGAATATGCAAAAGCAGAGTGCAACTAAGCACCCGAAATCAGATAACAAACACTTAAAATCATACCCCTTAAATAGAGTAAATGCCCCTTAAACTTTACCGCCATTCCTGTATCACGCTCCTTCAATCTCAAGTCACTGACGTCACGCTGACACGCTAGCCGTGCCTAGCGTGATGACGCATAGCACGGCGTTGTCCTGACAACGTCAAAAGCATTACGTCGGCGTGCTGGCCAGATACCAGGAAACCACCAGGGCTAGTCTGCGCATGTTCAGAAAGCCATAGTTTCATGAAGCGCAGTGGTTGCTATAGGCAACCGGCATAAACAAGCAAACTGCTATAGCAGAAGCCGCTCCGGGTGTTACCTGTATGTGGCTAGGATGGAGGCTATTTAGATGTGTTAGTTTCCCAGATGTTGAAACCCTATATCCACAAAAGTGAACTTCTACATATGTACATAAACAGTAAACAACGAGTGCATATCAAAATCTACAACTCCATATGTATACTGTATCATAGGGTAAGCGCATCCTGAAAGTAAATCACATCCGCAGAGATGAAATAATGATGGAACAGTATTACATAATAAATATATATACAGAAAGAACTCATGATCACATTATTGACAATAGGACCTGACTCAATTAATTCATAAAAATTAATTAATCTTGTGTACCCATCAAGCCCATAGGAGTATGGTAGTTACCCAAACAGTGGACACCCAAGGACCCTCGATACCAAGTGGGCATTAAATTAGCCCTTAATAGAAAGGGCTAAAGTCCAATGTAGTATTAAGTCCTCTTGGGGCCATAGTTCCCAATTTGTATATCCACCTGCTCTCGCATTGGAGTAATTTCTTTCCTCTATCACCACCCCTTGGATTGGGTGGGATGTGGTCAATTAACATTGATCTGATACTAGACACCGGATGTTTGAAGTGTGCACAGTGGCCTGTCACACTGCCCCTTTAACAAATTTCCCAATATCACCTTAAATACCAGCATTCCACTTCCTTCCTTGCTTGGTATTGTTCGTCTGCAACTAGCTAAGCTGTATCCTGATTAGCTCTTCAGCTCTACTGAATCACTCCTGCATCGGCTAGTCTCTACTGCCTGTCAGTATTTCTCACAGCGCTAACGGATCTGCCGCCTCTGTGACGTCACACGCCAAGCAGGGCGCCTCTCAGCTCTCCTCTCACAGCACAACCGCTGCATCGAGCTGTCCTCTGAACTCTGCCCTACCGAATCTCTTTTGCCTCAGCCTACCAGGTATTTAACCCACAAGGGTTACTTTGTTTTTCATGTTACTTTTATGGCCATGCTCACTTCTTTTATATTGCGCATAATTTCAGCTTAACACTGTGTTATTGTCTAAACCTCTGACTTCAAGCTCACTGTCAGGTTGCTGTATTCCAACCTCCCCACACACGCTGCAACAGCAATTACCTACCTGTGAGCCTCAATTCACATATCAACTGCAAGCTGTGCATGTTGGGCTATTACACATTATTTTGGGGTAATGTCCCTGTAACTGCCCTCTGCACTAATCTGCAACAACTACTCATTATAATATTATTTCAGTGGCTGTGGTCCAACCCAAACTTTGTTTTATTTCAGGCATTGCCTGTGATCCTGACAGAAATACCAAGCCATAATAACATGGACCCAACTGAAATGGCCTCACATATACAAACACTTACTAACAAAGTAGATCTCCTAATTGAAGGACTTACTACACTTAAGCTAGAAAATGACAATCTAAAAATATACATCAAGGAAGTTGTGGATAGGAAACCCCCTCCACAAGAACCCCATATCAGCTCCCCTGAACCCTTCTCTGGAGACAGAAAAGTTTTTAGGGAATTCAAAAACTCCTGCTACTTGTTATTTACCCTTAAGCCTTTTACTTACCCCAACGACAGGGTAAAAGTATTGACTACAATTTCATATCTAAGAGCAGAGCCCAGGGCCTGGGCAAATACTTTTCTTGAACATAACAATGACATTCTCAACTCTCTAGACTCCTTTTTCTCTGCTTTAGCACAAATATATGAGGACCCCTTCAAACAACAAACCGCTGAAAATGCTATGAGGTCCCTAAAGCAGAGAAAAAGAGAGGTTGAAGAATATATAGCTGAATTCAAGAGGTGGGCCCCTGACACTCAGTGGAACAACTTATCCCTCCGAAATCAATTTAGGCTAGGACTGTCAGAGGCCATTAAGGATGAGTTGTCACGTACCCAAATACCACCAACCCTAGAACAGCTTATTGACCTCAGTATTTGCATTGATAGGAGGCTAAGGGAAAGACACCACGAAAAATCCACCCATGACTCACAATTTAGGTCAAAAACCACTCCAACTACAGCCAATACACACTCTAAATCCCTACCAGAACCTATGGATATTGCTTTTCTACGTGGACCCCTAAGTACTCAGGAGAAGTTAAGACGTGGGTCCCAGAACTTATGCATGTACTGTGCCTCAGATGAACATGGGGTAAAAGACTGTCCTATTCTCACCCGCCAGAAAAAGGGTAAGCAAAAAACACCCTCTTCCTCTATTAAAACTGTACTAAAATGCAGCTATTATTGCAATATACCTCTTGTTTTACAGTGGGACCAATCACGAGTGAACGTCCAAGGGATTATTGACTCAGGAGCCTCTCTTTCATACTTGGATGTAAATTTCTGTAAAGTAAATAAAATACCCCTGCTCAAAAAATTGTGTCCTGTTCCTTTAAGGGGTATTGATGGCGAGCTCTTGTCCACAGGTCCTGTGTTACATGAAACCATCCCTATCCTCATGTCAACCCCCTGTAACCATAGAGAATATATTAAATTCGATGTAATCACATCACCTGACTTTCCTCTAATTTTAGGCTTACAGTGGCTCCGGCAACATGACCCGTGTATCTCTTGGTCCTCTCTTTCAATTCAATTTAACTCCAATTATTGTAAATCCACTTGCTTTCCCCATTTACTTCTACAACCTCCCACAGATTGTCATATTCCTACTGTTCCTACAGACTATGAAGAATTCTCCCATGTATTCAGTAAAACTGAATGTGAGAATCTTCCTCCCCACAGACCGTATGACTGCCCAATAGATTTACTACCTGGAGCAGTCATACCATGTGGACATATTTTTCCACTGTCTAAGCCTGAGTTACAACACCTAAGAACATATCTTGATGATAACTTGAAAAAAGGTTTCATCAGACCCTCAACTTCTCCATCGGCTGCAGGAATATTCTTTGTGAAAAATAAGGATGGTTCTCTCAGACCGATTGTGGACTACAGACAACTAAATAAAGTTACTATAAAGAATCGCTACCCTCTGCCCCTTATCTCTGAATTAATAGAACGTCTAGAGGGATCCAAAATTTTCACCAAACTGGATCTCCGCGGAGCTTATAATTTGATCAGAATGCGGGCAGGAGACGAATGGCTGACGGCATTCCGAACACGTTACGGATTGTTCGAATATGTTGTTATGCCATTCGGTCTTTGCAATGCCCCTGCCACATTTCAGCATCTGATCAACGATATTTTCAAGGATATATTGGACTCCTTTGTGGTAATATATTTGGACGACATTCTCATTTTTTCTAAATCCCTAGCAGAACATAAGAACCATGTCCGCCAAGTCCTCGCACGTCTTCAAAGTAATTCATTGTATGTGAAAGCAGAAAAATGTATCTTTCATACCAACAGCATCCCTTTCCTGGGATACATCATATCAGACAAAGGCATAAGTATGGATAACAACAAAATACTGGCAGTTTTGAATTGGCCAGTTCCTACCACTAGGAAAGAAGTCCAAAGCTTTCTAGGATTCGCCAACTTCTATAGAAAGTTTATTAAGAACTATTCCATGCTCGCAAAACCCCTTACTAACCTAACCAAACAGAACATCAAATTCAAGTGGACATCCTCCGCTCAACACGCTTTCGACCTCCTAAAAAAGAGTTTCACTACAGCTCCTATACTCAGATATCCCAACACAGATTTACCTTTTACATTGGAAGTGGACGCATCTGACTATGCTCTCGGTGCAGTCCTGTCCCAAAGAGATGCCTATCAACAACCTTTACATCCAGTCGCATACTACTCCAGGAGTCTAACTGAGGCAGAAAGGCAATACCCCATCGGGGAAAAAGAGCTTCTTGCAATAAAAGCAGCATTCGAACATTGGAGACACCTCCTTGAAGGCTCAACCACACCCACCATAGTATATACGGATCACCGAAACCTGCAATACCTGAAGACCACCAGAACTCTCTCAGCACGCCAAGTTCGCTGGAACCTTTTCTTTTCTAGGTTTAATTACCTCATCACCTACCGACCAGCTAACAAGAACGGTAAGGCAGATGCTCTATCCCGCTTGCCAGATACGCAGCATCACTCACTTACCCCTCAACTTGTCATCCCCAAAGAAAACATACTCCTCTTCCTAGTTGATACCATTCCGTATCTACGGACAGAACAAACTAAAGATCCAACTATACCATTAAACCTATTACTGAAGAACCCTGAAGACCTTTATTGCTACCAGGGAAAGATATACATCCCACCATCACTTCGTAACCAGCTACTGAAATCTGCTCACGACTCACCTATGGGTGAACATTGTGGTTTAACAAAAACCAAGGATTTACTACTCAGATCCTACTGGTGGCCTACCATCACATCTGATGTGGCCATGTACGTTAACTCCTGTCACATTTGTACTACTACAAAGAGAATTAAAAGACCACCCTTCGGACTATTATTATCTATACCTACTCCAGATAAGCCATGGCAGCACATTGCTCTTGACTACATCGTCGACTTACCTCCATCAGGTAACTACACAACAATTCTTTTTGTTGTGGACCTATTTAGCAAAATGCTCCATCTGATACCATATCATAAGTTACCAACAGCTGCTGAAACCATACACCTGTTAATGACTAACGTTATTAAACTACATGGTTTACCCACGAAAATACTCACAGATCGTGGATCGCAATTCACCAGTGCCCTATGGTCGGCGTTCTGTAAACAATTCTGCATTGAGAAGAGATTGTCTTCCTCCTACCATCCACAGACTAACGGACAAACAGAGCGTAGCAACCAGTGGGTAGAGCAGTTTTTATGCTCTTATTGAAATACCGCACAAAACACTTGGTCCCAATACCTTCATTACGCCGAATTTGTTTTCAAAAATACTGTACATTCCACCACCAAACAGACTCCTTTTTATACCAACTATGGGTTTCACCCTAAATTCCAATATCTCCCTGAAAAAACTCCAGATCATCCACACATTTCTGATCTCACATCCACAATTATCACCAACTTCGCAAACATCAAACAAACCATTGATGATGCTAAAGTTGTGCAAAAGAGATATTACGATCGTAAGCATATTCCTCCACCAGCTTACTCTGTGGGTGACCTTGTCTGGCTCTCCACCAGAAACCTTCATTTGTGTACACCCTCAAGGAAACTTTCACCTTTGTTCATAGGTCCTTTTCCTATCCAGCGCATCATCAACTGTAATGCTTTTCGTCTCACTCTACCCCCCACGCTCAAGATACTCCCTACGTTCCATGTGTCATTGCTCAAACCCTACAAACATCTACGTAACCATCTAACTGGACAATCCTTACCCCGGTCTCTATTGATCCCAATATGGAGTACGAAGTTGATGACATCCTAGACTCTAGACGTCGAAGAGGCATTCTTCAATACTTGATCAAATGGAAGGGTTATTCCTCTGAACATAACTCCTGGGAGCCATCATCCAACATATCAGCCCCTAGATTGGTCTCCAGATTCCATCAACGGAACCCCGATCGTCCTGGTTCTTGAGCACCTGAGTTGCTCCTTGGAGGGGGAGTCCTGTCATGTATTAGCCTGTCACACTGCCCCTTTAACAAATTACCCAATATCACCTTAAATACCAGCATTCCACTTCCTTCCTTGCTTGGTATTGTTCGTCTGCAACTAGCTAAGCTGTATCCTGATTAGCTCTTCAGCTCTACTGAATCACTCCTGCATCGGCTAGTCTCTACTGCCTGTCAGTATTTCTCACAGCGCTAATGGATCTGCCGCCTCTGTGACGTCACACGCCAAGCAGGGCGCCTCTCAGCTCTCCTCTCACAGCACAACCGCTGCATCGAGCTGTCCTCTGAACTCTGCCCTACCGAATCTCTTTTGCCTCAGCCTACCAGGTATTTAACCCACAAGGGTTACTTTGTTTTTCATGTTACTTTTATGGCCATGCTCACTTCTTTTATATTGCGCATAATTTCAGCTTAACACTGTGTTATTGTCTAAACCTCTGACTTCAAGCTCACTGTCAGGTTGCTGTATTCCAACCTCCCCACACACGCTGCAACAGCAATTACCTACCTGTGAGCCTCAATTCACATATCAACTGCAAGCTGTGCATGTTGGGCTATTACACATTACTTTGGGGTAATGTCCCTGTAACTGCCCTCTGCACTAATCTGCAACAACTACTCATTATAATATTATTTCAGTGGCTGTGGTCCAACCCAAACTTTGTTTTATTTCAGGCATTGCCTGTGATCCTGACACACTGGCTGGTCCGAATCACCATTCTTCAGAGCTTCACGTATTGCGTGGCGATGATTTGCCATCCTATCGCGGAAGGAGGTTATCGGTTTTCCTATGTACACATGTGAACACTGGCAAGTCAGCATGTAGATCACAAAGGTACTAGTGCAACTAAGGCGGTAGTTTATTTTAAACCGTTGATTTTTGTGGGGATGTTGAAAAGTGTCTCCCTTACACATACTGTTGCATGTAGTACAGCTCCCACAGGGGAAGCAGCCCTTCTTTGATGACTTAAGCCATGTCTCCTTTTTGTAATGGTCCACTGGATCTGATTTAACGAGGATATCCCTCAGATTCCTGGCCCTCCGGTAGACCAACCTTGGAGCAGTCATCTTCTGAAAAGGTAACATGGGATCAGTACCCACCACCGGCCAATGGCGATGTACAGCATTGGATAAACGTTCACATCCAGGTGTGAACGTAGTGATCAAGTTAAGTTGTTCAGACATGTCCTTGATAGGAGCCCTGGTGTCTTGTAAAGTATCGGAATTCAACAGTTTCTCTTGTATTTCACAGATATCTGTCATAGGGTAGCCCCTTTTGTTTAATTTTACGCCCATTTCCTTCACTTGGGTCACCTGCAAGAGTATCTCACTGTTATTTCTCAATGCTCTAGTATGTTGGGAGGTGAGAACACCCTTTTTCTGGTGTCCAGGGTGAAAACTACTGGCGTGCAACAAAGAGTTGCGATCCGTGGGCTTAGTGTACAATTTAGTACCAAAGCGCCAACCACCAGAGTCGTTCACCTTAAACACATTGAGGTCCAAAAAATGTACACTATCAGAGCTAAATTCAAGCTTAAAACGAATGGGGCTAGCCATGAGGTTCAAATGTGACACCCACTCGCGCAAAGACAATCCATCACCCCTCCATATGAGGAAGACATCATCAATGTAGCGGGTATAAAAAATCACTTGTGGATGTTCAAACGGTTTCATGAGCTCCTGCTCATACCACGCCATATAGATGTTTGCGTAGGTGGGTGCCACATTCGACCCCATGGCTGTGCCAGCTACCTGCAGATAATAGCAGTCCTCAAGCTTAAAATAGTTTTTTTCTAGACAGATGGTCAACAATTCACAAATGAACTCAATAGGAGGACCGCTATAGTTAATGTTGTTTGTCACCATGGACCTGACAGCCTCCACCCCCCCAACATGGGGAATCACCGTGTAGAGGCTGTCCACATCCATGGTGACCAAGATGTCATCCTGTCTAAGATCCACAAAGTCTGCAAGTATCCTCAGCAGGCATGGTGAATCCTGCAAGTAAGCCCTAGTGTTCTTAACAATATCCTGTAGGAAAGAGTCAACAAAGATGGCAATGTTAGTTAGTACCGAACCCCGGGCAGACACAATAGGTCTGCCCGGGGGGTTCACCAATGTTTTGTGAACCTTTGGCAGTACATATAGTACAGGGACTATAGGGTGTTCAGTAGTCAAGAACGATATTTCCTTTTCACTAATGAAACCAGCCTCTAGGCTACATTGTATAAAGGTATCAATTGCCTTTTTATACATATGTGTTGGATTCCCTCTCAATTTTACATAAGTATTAGCGTCGGCCAATTGTCTCAAGGCTTCCTGTCGATAATCGGTGTAATCAAGAACAACGATAGATCCGCCCTTGTCGGCAGGGCGGACAATGACAGATCTATCATTGCTAAGCTCAGTAAGTGCTTTTCTCTCAGCAGCACTAAGGTTAGGATAAGAGGTAGTATGAGAACCCTCACTGATATTTTGAGTTAGTAATCTGGTATAGCTCCTAATAGAAGGATTAGTGCTAGGTGGTTCAAAGGATGACTTTTTTTATGTTGTTCAGGTATATATTCCTGCTCTCTGAAGTGATCCCTTAGTTTCAGTTGCCGCTGAAATCTATGGATATCAACTAGTCTCTCAAAGGTGTCTGCGTGGGGAGTTGGGACAAATGATAGACTGTGATTAAGTAAAGATATTACAGCTGCACTTAATGGTCTACTACTAAGGTTAAACACTATGTATACTTCCTTTTCATTTGCTTTTGACTTAGACTTATGGCCTCCCCTGCGGATCTTGCATTTCCTTGGCCTTTTTTGGCCATATGCTGTATCGGGGGTTTCAAGGTAGACCTTGTGGTTACACCTAAAAAAGGTTGTGACTGTTGAATATTCTCAGTGGGCCCCTCAGTATCTTTAGTCGTTTCAGTCTCAGAGGAATCCCCCCCACTACTATCCACAATGCTTAAGGTATTTCTAGATCTTGGATTTCTGCTGCGTCTGAAAGGAACCTCATCTTTGCCATATTAGGAGCTATACCAGATTACTAACTCAAAATATCAGTGAGGGTTCTCATACTACCTCTTATCCTAACCTTAGTGCTGCTGAGAGAAAAGCACTTACTGAGCTTAGCAATGATAGATCTGTCATTGTCCGCCCTGCCGACAAGGGCGGATCTATCGTTGTTCTTGATTACACCGATTATCGACAGGAAGCCTTGAGACAATTGGCCGACTCTAATACTTATGTAAAATTGAGAGGGAATCCGACACATATGTATAAAAAGGCAATTGATACCTTTCTACAATGTAGCCTAGAGGCTGGTTTCATTAGTGAAAAGGAAATATCGTTCTTGACTACTGAACACCCTATAGTCCCTGTACTATATCTACTGCCAAAGGTTCACAAAACATTGGTGAACCCCCCGGGCAGACCTATTGTGTCTGCCAGGGGTTCGGTACTAACTAACATTGCCATCTTTGTTGACTCTTTCCTACAGGATATTGTTAAGAACACTAGGGCTTACTTGCAGGATTCACCATGCCTGCTGAAGATACTTGTAGACTTTGTGGATCTTAGACAGGATGACATCTTGGTCACCATGGATGTGGACAGCCTCTACACGGTGATTCCCCATGTTGGGGGGGTGGAAGCTGTCAAGTCCATGGTGACAAACAACATTAACTATAGCGGTCCTCCTATTGAGTTCATTTGTGAATTGTTGACCATCTGTCTGGAAAAAAACTATTTTAAGTTTGAGGACTGCTATTATCTGCAGGTAGCTGGCACAGCCATGGGGTCGAATGTGGCACCCACCTACACAAACATCTATATGGCGTGGTATGAGCAGGAGCTCATGAAACCGTTTGAACATCCACAAGTGATTTTTTTATACCCGCTACATTTATGATGTCTTCCTCATATGGAGGGGTGATGGATTGTCTTTGCGCGAGTGGGTGTCACATTTGAACCTCATGGCTAGCCCCATTCATTTTAAGCTTGAATTTAGCTCTGATAGTGTAAATTTTTTGGACCTCAATGTGTTTAAGGTGAACGACTCTGGTGGTTGGCGCTTTGGTACTAAATTGTACACTAAGCCCACGGATCGCAACTCTTTGTTGCACGCCAGTAGTTTTCACACTGGACACCAGAAAAAGGGTGTTCTCACCTCCCAACTTACTAGAGCATTGAGAAATAACAGTGAGACACTCTCGCAGGTGACCCAAGTGAAGGAAATGGGCGTAAAATTAAACAAAAGGGGCTACCCTATGACAGATATCTGTGAAATACAAGAGAAACTGTTGAATTCCGATACTTTACAAGACACCAGGGCTCCTATCAAGGACATGTCTGAACAACTTAACTTGATCACTACGTTCACACCTGGATGTGAACGTTTATCCAATGCTGTACATCGCCATTGGCCGGTGGTGGGTACTGATCCCATGTTACCTTTTCAGAAGATGACTGCTCCAAGGTTGGTCTACCGGAGGGCCAGGAATCTGAGGGATATCCTTGTTAAATCAGACCCAGTGGACCATTACAAAAAGGAGACATGGCTTAAGTCATCAAAGAAGGGCTGCTTCCCCTGTGGGAGTTGTACTACATGCAACAGTATGTGTAAGGGAGACACTTTTCAACATCCCCACAAAAATCAACGGTTTAAAATAAACTACCGCCTTAGTTGCACTAGTACCTTTGTGATCTACATGCTGACTTGCCCGTGTTCACATGTGTACATAGGAAAAATGATAACCTCCTTCCGCGATAGGATGGCAAATCATCGCCACGCAATACGTGAAGCTCTGAAGAATGGTGATTCGGACCAGCCGGTGGCACGCCACTGTGCACACTTCAAACATCCGGTGTCTAGTATCAGATCAATGTTAATTGACCACATCCCACCCAATCCAAGGGGTGGTGATAGAGGAAAGAAATTACTCCAATGCGAGAGCAGGTGGATATACAAATTGGGAACTATGGCCCCAAGAGGACTTAATACTACATTGGACTTTAGCCCTTTCTATTAAGGGCTAATTTAATGCCCACTTGGTATCGAGGGTCCTTGGGTGTCCACTGTTTGGGTAACTACCATACTCCTATGGGCTTGATGGGTACACAAGATTAATTAATTTTTATGAATTAATTGAGTCAGGTCCTATTGTCAATAATGTGATCATGAGTTCTTTCTGTATATATATTTATTATGTAATACTGTTCCATCATTATTTCATCTCTGCGGATGTGATTTACTTTCAGGATGCGCTTACCCTATGATACAGTATACATATGGAGTTGTAGATTTGGATATGCACTCATTGTTTACTGTTTATGTACATATGTAGAAGTTCACTTTTGTGGATATAGGGTTTCAACATCTGGGAAACTAACACATCTAAATAGCCTCCATCCTAGCCACATACAGGTAACACCCGGAGCGGCTTCTGCTATAGCAGTTTGCTTGTTTATGCCGGTTGCCTATAGAAACCGCTGCGCTTCATGAAACTACGGCTTTCTGAACATGCGCAGACTAGCCCTGGTGGTTTCCTGGTATCTGGCCAGCACGCCGACGTAATGCTTTTGACGTTGTCAGGACAACGCCGTGCTATGCGTCATCACGCTAGGCACGGCTAGCGTGTCAGCGTGACGTCAGTGACTTGAGATTGAAGGAGCGTGATACAGGAATGGCGGTAAAGTTTAAGGGGCATTTACTCTATTTAAGGGGTATGATTTTAAGTGTTTGTTATCTGATTTCGGGTGCTTAGTTGCACTCTGCTTTTGCATATTCTTTTTGTGTGACATTGACACAATGCAGTGCCGAAACGTTTGTTTTTTAATCTAATGAAATAAATTTGTATCTTTTATGAAAAAGACCAGTGAGTTGCCTGCTTCTTGGAGGAACTGGATATTGTACTAGCAGTGCACTGTGGCATTACTTGTGGTATGATTGTGCAATCCTATCCATGATATTATATATACACATATACATACAGATACATACATCTTTAGCAATGTATTTGCATGTATCTCTATGTTAAAGCCTAATGTATTTTTTGAAGTGTTTTGTGCAACTTTCGTAAAAAAGTTAACCACAGCTCTGAGATTGCGGTAAGAATTGTAGCTTAAATTCACTAAAGTTGTAATACAAGCGCAATTAAAACAGATTGCGAAAACACAATATCGCTTGCGCAAATGTAGGAAAGTTAAATTTAAAGCTAGAACTAATGGCACCTACATGTAAGGAAATTATTTATTTAAAGTGAATGTCAACTTTCATGATAAAGTGCCCGGTTTTTATAAAAACTATTAAAAACAGGTGCACTTTTATTCATGAAAGTTTACATTGCAGCGGATTTTACAAATATTTACCTTCTCCTGAAACGCCAGCTCGCTGATCCCCCTGTCTGCTTCTTCCTGCTGTACTTACACAGCAATGACGAAACCGGCTTCCTCCAATCACAACGTGGCCTCACCAGATGGACACTCCTGGGGGGGAAGCCGTGATTGGAGGAAGCCGGTTTCGTCATTGCTGATGAAGTACAGAGGACCTGCAGGCGGGGGATCGGCGATGAATGAATGAAAGTGCCCCTGTTTTTAATAGTTTGTTTAAAAAAACGGGTACTTTATCATGAAAGTTGACATTCACTTTAATGTAATGAATCTATTTTAGTGACTGATGTTTGTGTATACAGATATCTGTATGGACACAATGGCCTCTAGTTATCAAGGGCTGGCGGACCTGATCCGACACTGCGGATCAGGTCCGCCAGACCTTGCTGAATACGGCGAGCAATACGCTCGCCGTATTCAGCCTTGCACCAGCATCTCACAAGAGCTGCTGGTGCAACGCCGCCCCCTGCAGAGTCGCGGCCAATCGGCCGCCAGCAGGGGGTGTCAATCAACCCGATCGTACTCGATCGGGTTGATTTCCGGCGATGTGTGTCCGCCTGCTCAGAGCAGGCGGACAGGTTATGGAGCAGCGGTCATAACTGCTGTCATAACTGCGGTCATAACTGCGGTCATAACTGCGGTCATAACTGCTGTTTCTGGCGAGTCTGATGACTCGCCAGAAACAGGGGCCATCAAGCTCCATACGGAGCGTGATACATATGCCCCAATACATTTGTTTCCTATTATTCTTAAAAATAAAAAGAGAGAAAAAGGTGACTTCATGATTAGCATAGTTTCTATGGAAGTTTGTGAGTGTATGATGAAATAAATAGCACGTGTAACAGATTAAATATAATGATACTGGGCTGACATTCTGTTTTTATGCAATCTACAGACCAGAGCATTTTGTGGTGAGGAGGAGCAGGAACTACTATTTGTGTATATAATGAGCAATTAGAATATTATTACAACACCTCTTTGTCTAGTGACAGGTTACATTCTACTACAAACCTTTATTCCAAGTCAGGTGACCTGTAGAAAAGCACAAAGACTAGATTATATTTAATATTCTGTACATGATACAAGAGAGTTGTCTCATTGTGTTTAAACAGCAGAACTTGAATTAAGGAGCATTTACTAAAAAATAAAGTTTGATCCATAATGCTACTTTCGCTAACATGCACAAGCCTAAAGAGGGGATAAGTACAAGTCACAAATAACCCCTTTGATGTTTTGCAGCCCCTCTTTTGGCATGAAGGAGCTAATTCTTTCTGTATCTGAAATAAAGAAAGAGATCCCAACTGCCTGCATTTTGCAGAACAGTCATGACTTGGGAGCTCTGTCTAGATGCCACTTTTCTCCCTTTTCTACAAATGTTCCAGCCTAGCCGCAACACAAGTGACTCCACTTACATTCACACACACACACACACACACATATATATAGTATAGTGTACACACACACACACATATATATATACAGTATACACACATGCACACACATATATACTGTATATACAGTATACAAACATACACACACACATATGCTGTATATATATATATATATATATATATATATATATATATATATATACTGTATATATAGTATAGTGTACACACACATAGGCATCTACTTATCAAGCCATCAACTTACTTGCATTCGACGGCACCAATACGCTCGCCTAAGATCGCCTAACATCGCTGCTGCGGACCTTAATACGCTCTCCAAAGTTACCAAAAAAGCTGTCAAAAAGCCGCGCACCAGGTACGGGGCGATGAGCAGTGGACTGTTGTTAACTAACAGTCATCGATCTCGCTGCTCTTCGGATTTTTCCCAGCTTTATTCGTACCCTGTCACTAAACACCCACACTATACTTTACTGTTTACCTCCTATGCCGCCGCTCCCGGAGCCCACCGCAACTCTAATAAATGTATTAACCCCTAAACCGCCGCTCACGGACCCCGCCGCAACTAAATAAAGTGTTTAACCCCTAAACCGCCACTCATTATACTTATTAACCCCTAATCTGCTGCCCCTACACCGACGCCACCTACATTATACTTATTAACCCCTAATCTGCCGCCCCCTACACCACCGCCACTATATTAAATTTATTAACCCCTAAACCTAAGTCTAACCCTAAAACCCCCTAACTTAAATATAATTTAAATAAATATAAATAAATATTCCTATGATTAAATAAATTATTCCTATTTAAAACTACAGGGAGTGCAGAATTATTAGGCAAGTTGTATTTTTGAGGATTAATTTTATTATTGAACAACAACCATGTTCTCAATGAACCCAAAAAACTCATTAATATCAAAGCTGAATAGTTTTGGAAGTAGTTTTTAGTTTGTTTTTAGTTATAGCTATTTTAGGGGGATATCTGTGTGTGCAGGTGACTATTACTGTGCATAATTATTAGGCAACTTAACAAAAAACAAATATATACCCATTTCAATTATTTATTTTTACCAGTGAAACCAATATAACATCTCAACATTCACAAATATACATTTCTGACATTCAAAAACAAAACAAAAACAAATCAGTGACCAATATAGCCACCTTTCTTTGCAAGGACACTCAAAAGCCTGCCATCCATGGATTCTGTCAGTGTTTTGATCTGTTCACCATCAACATTGCGTGCAGCAGCAACCACAGCCTCCCAGACACTGTTCAGAGAGGTGTACAGTTTTCCCTCCTTGTAAATCTCACATTTGATGATGGACCACAGGTTCTCAATGGGGTTCAGATCAGGTGAACAAGGAGGCCATGTCATTAGATTTTCTTCTTTTATACCCTTTCTTGCCAGCCACGCTGTGGAGTACTTGGACGCGTGTGATGGAGAATTGTCCTGCATGAAAATCATGTTTTTCTTGAAGGATGCAGACTTCTTCCTGTACCACTGCTTTGCAATTTTAAGAGTGCTGCATCCCTCTGCAAGATATCTCACTATTTTTGACTTTTCTGAGCCTGTCAAGTCCTTCTTTTGACCCATTTTGCCAAAGGAAAGGAAGTTGCCTAATAATTATGCACACCTGATATAGGGTGTTGATGTCATTAGACCACACCCCTTCTCATTACAGAGATGCACATCACCTAATATGCTTAATTGGCAGTAGGCTTTCGAGCCTATACAGCTTGGAGTAAGACAACATGCATAAAGAGGATGATGTGGTCAAAATACTAATTTGCCTAATAATTCTGCACTCCCTGTAAATACTTACCTGTAAAATAAACCCTAAGATAGCTACAATATAACCAATAGTTACATTGTATCTAGCATAGGGTTTATTTTTATTTTACAGGCAAGTTTTTATTTATTTTAACTAGATAGAATAGTTAGTAAATAGTTATTAACTATTTAATAACTTCCTAGTTAAAATAAATACAAAAGTACCTGTAAAATAAAACCTAACCTAAGTTACACTAACACCTAACACTACACTATAATTAAATTAATTCCCTACATTAAATACAATTAAATAAAATTATCTAAAGTACAAAAAACCCCAAAACACTAAATTACAGAAAATAATAACAAATTACAAGATTTTAAAACTAATTACACCTAATCTAATCCCCCTAACAAAATAAAAAAGCCCCTCACCAAAATAAAAAAGCCCTACCCTACACTAAATTACAAATAGCCCTTAAAAGGGTCTTTTGCGGGGCATTGCCCCAAAGTAATCTGCTCTTTTACCTGTAAAAACTATTACAAATCCCCCCAACATTAAAACCCACCACCCACACAACCAACCCTATTCTAAAACCCACCCAATACCCCCTTAAAAAAAAAATAACACTAACCCCTGTTCCAATCAGCCAATAGAATGTGAGCTCAATCCTATTGGCTGATTGCATCAGCCAATAGGATTGAACTTAAATCCTATTGGCTTATTGCATCAGCCAATAGGATTTTTTCTACCTTAATTCCGATTGGCTGTTAGAATTCTATCAGCCAATCGGAATCTAAGGGATGCCATCTTGGATAACGTCACTTAAAGGTACCTTCATTCAACAAGAAGACGTTGATTGAAGAGGATGCTCCACGTTGGATGTCTTGAAGATGGACCCGCTCCATGCCGGATGGATGAAGATAGAAGATGCCGTCTGGATGAAGACTTCTGCCCGTCTGGAGGACCACTTCTGCCCGTCTGGAGGACCACTTCTGCCAGATTCGTTGAGGACTTCGGCCCGGTTGGGTGAAGACTTCTCCCGGTAAGGTGATCTTCAAAGGGTTAGTGTTAGGTTGGTTTTTTTAAGGGGGTGTTGGGTGTGTTTTAGAGTAGGGTTGGTTGTGTGGGTGGTAGGTTTTTTATGTTGGGGGGGGATTTCTAATTGTTTTTACAGGTAAAAGAGCTGATTACTTTGGGGCAATGCCCCGCAAAAGGCCCTTTTAAGGGCTATTTGTAATTTAGTGTAGGATAGGGCTTTTTATTTTGGGGGGCTTTTTTATTTTGTTAGGGGGATTAGATTAGGCGTAATTAGTTTAAAAATCTTGTAATAAAAATAAAGCCTAAGATAGCTACAATGTAACTATTAGTTATATTGTAGCTAGCTTAGGGTTTATTTTACAGGTAAGTATTTCATTTTAAATAGGAATCATTTATTTAATGATAGGAATATTTATTTATATTTATTTAAATTATATTTAAGTTAGGGGGTGTTAGGGTTAGGGTTTGACTTAGGTTGAGGGGTTAATACATTTAATATAGTGGCGGCGGTGTAGGGGGTGGCAGATTAGGGGTTAACAAGTGTAATGTAGGTGGCGGCGGTGTGGGGGGGCAGATTAGGGGTTAATAACTTTATGTAGGTGGCGGCGGTGTCTGGGTGGCAGATTAGGGGTTAATAAGTATAATGTAGGTGGCGGAGGTGTAAGGGGGGCAGATTAGGGGTTAATAAGTATAATGTAGGTGTCGGTGGTGTCAGGGCAGTAGATTAGGGGTTAATAAGTATAATGTAGGTGGCAACGGTGTAGGGGGGCAGATTAGGGGTTAATAACTTTATGTAGGTGGCGGCGGTGTCGGGGCGGCAGATTAGGGGTTAATAAGTATAATGTAGGTGGCGGCGGTGTGGGGGGGCAGATTAGGGGTTAATAACTTTATGTAGGTGACGGCAGTGTTGGGGCGGCAGATTAGGGGTTAATAAGTATAATGTAGGTGGCGGCGGTGTAGAGGGGCAGATTCTGGGTTAATAAGTATAATGTAGGTGGCGGCGGTGTCGGGCAGCAGATTAGGGGTTAATAAGTATAATGTAGGTGGCGGCGGTGTAGGGGGGCAGATTAGGGGTTAATAACTTTATGTAGGTGGCGGCGGTGTCGGGGCGGCAGATTAGGGGTTAATAAGTATAATGTAGGTGGTGGTGGTGTAGGGGGGCAGATTAGGGTTTAATAAGTATAATGTAGGTGGCGGCAGTGTCGGGGTGGCAGATTAGGGGTTAATAAGTATAATGTAGGTGGCGGCGGTGTCAGGGCGGCAGATAAGGGGTGTTTAGACTCAGGGTACATGTTAGGGTGTTAGGTGTAAACATTACCACCATAGGAATCAATAGGAATCAATGGGATATATCGGGCAGCAGCGAACATGAGCTTTCGCTGCTTTCAGACTCCCATTGATTCCTATGGTATCCGTTGCCTCCAGGGTGGCGGATTGAAAACCAGGTACACTGGGCCGGAATAGTGGGGAGCGTACCTGTTAGGAATTTGTTAACTAGCAAAAGTAGTCAGATAGTGCCGAATTTGTATTCCGAACATCTGTAATGACGTAAGCATCGATCTGTGTCGGACTTTGTCCGGCGAATCGTATGTTACATCACAAAATTCTACTTTTGCCGGTCTGTAGGGTTTGATAACTAAGGGGAATCAGGCTTGCCACAAATACGCTGTGGTTGACGGCTTGATAAATAGATGCCGTACAGTTTATATGCATATATATGTGTATATATATATATATATATATATATATATATATATATTTATACATATACAGTATATATACTGTATATATATATATATATATATATATATATATATATATATATAGATACACAGTATACACACACACATATATATATATACAGTATATAAACACACACACTTATATATATTTATATATATATATTTATACACACATACAGTATACACACACACATATATATATATATATATATATATATATATATATATATATATATATATATATATATATATATATATATATTATGTATAAACATGGGGGGAAAACAACACTATAGTGAGAGGGAGGATCACAGTACTGTGGTCACATGAGGGGAAACCGTTATAGAGGTGCGCTGGTGCCTTCCGTGCCCTCTCTCGATAGATCTGTATGTGTGAATGTTACTCATCTTTTAGTGGGTATATACTGTATATATATAAACACACACATATAACATTCAGCTTTAATATGTCATTATATGGCATGCATTATTTACTGAAGTTATTAATGAAAATCTACACTGTGATTCAGCATTGATCCTCTCAAAGTGTGGGGGACATAAGCAGTTGAATACACTCTAATAACAAAAAGTACTCTATTCCCATATAAAAATGTTTATTCAGTCAGACAAGGTCTTATTCAGATTGGGTATACTAATCAATCGAGGAGTGCTGTGATGTGGTAAACCTTGAAACACTTCAGAAGGAGGGATGCACATCAGATAATTATTTAGATGATGTTCATACGAGTGTATATCCCATTCTGAAAGGTGTATCTAAATTTTACCACATACAGTCCAGGGGACCACTTCTGGAATTTTTTTAGCAAAGGGTTGAAAAAGATTTGAATAAGCTAGCTTACATCATGAAAGACAGAATAAGGAATAACTTGAATCCCAGGGAAAGGCAAACACTAAAAAATTTAAGTAACAATGACAACGTGGTCATTAGAGCAGTGGATAAGGGGGGCTCAATAGTAATCATGAATCGCAAGCATTTCATTAGGGAAGCATAGAGACAGCTAGAGGACCCCTTACAGTATAGCAAACTTGAGTTTGATCCCACATCTAGATTCCAGAGAGAACTGTCACAGCTTATAGATGATGGTAGAGAATTTGGTTACCTTGATCAGGACACCTGTGAGTTTTTATATGTACAACACCCCAGGATTCCCAACTTTGACCACCGTCCTAAGGTGCACAAAACACTAGAAAATGTGGAAGGAAGGTCGATAATCAGTGGGATAGGTTCCATCTTAGAACCACTGTCTCAGTGGCTGAATACTATACTCCAGCCTCTAGTGGGAGACCTAATGAGCTATCTACGAGACACGACACAGCTCCTGAGTGAAACTGAGTTTATATCTTGGGAACATGACTACGACTGGCTGTCAATCGATGTGAAATCACTTTATTCATATATTCCCCATTATAAAGGTTTGGAAGACGTGGAATACCAGAGTATGGGAGGGAATTCAGACTGTTTACTCTCAGGGTATCAAGGTTCTTACTTACCTGTAACTTTTTCACATTTGAGAAAACTTTGTGGCACGGCTATGGGGGCAAAATTTGCTCCCTCTTACACCAAGCTATATATGGGTTGGTGGGAGCTGTGCCACATCTATGGAGAAGGAAATAAATATCAGTCAAATATAGTCTAGTTCCGTCGTTTATATAGACAACCTTTTATTCATCTGGAAAGGAGGCAAAGAGAGGGCAGTAGAATTTGTACAAAAACTTAATGTCAATACTGTCAGTCTCCAATTCACATATGAATTTGGAAAGGAAAGTATTAACTATTTGGATGTCACTCTAAAAGGGTCCCAAGAAGGGGGTGTATCAGTTGAACTCTATAGGAAACCCATTGAAAGGAACATTTTACTTTATGCCCAGAGCAGTCACCCAAAGAGGGTATTCAACTCAGTTCTTAAGGGACAATTCACCTGAGTGAGACGAAACTGTACTAGTGTTGAGGATTTCACTACCCATGTGAATGAACTCTCTGAGAGATTTTAGAAAAGAGGGTACAGTAGGAAACAAATTGAGAAAGTACGCAAGGAGGTAGAACGCATGGATAAGATTGACTTACTCAAAGACAAAAAGAAAGCAGAGAAGGCCTACAATGGGGTGACTTTTGTCACTCAGTATAGTAGACAATATCATCAAATCTGCAATATAGTGCGTAAACACATCACTCTGCTTAAAGCAGATGATGCATTGGCAGATGTGGTTTCAATGGGTTGTCTTTTCTTTTATCTATTTGGGCTGTTCAGTCTATCCTGTAATGGTTGATTATCAAACTGAACTTATGGCAGTGTGATACACATTGAGGTGTTTTGTGTATTCTGAGTCAAATAGTGGTTTAAATGTCGAATAGGGGTGTGTTTTTACTCTTCAGGTGTCGGTGTGTCAGTATAAGCACAGGTTTGTTTTTTAACCAATTAAATGGTATGTTTTACAATAAATAGGATGTAATCCAGGTAACCCCTCAGCTACGAATACAGCGAAAAGCCGAAACACGTCAGCAACGGGTACGTGGATACCCACATCTACAGCAGCTCCTTTAGGTTATACTTTGTTGGATAACCTGTTTTTCATGTTTTAAACATTAAAGATGTAAAAAGATCTGGTGCTCCGCATTCAAGTTTGTTTTCTTTTATACTTATCAAGTGTCTATGCTTATTAACTGGTGCTTTGTTATATGTATGCAGCACAAATAATTACATATGTTCAAAATTATTTGTACGTGAGAGATTTTTGAAAATGTCTATTCTGATGCTGAATCTGTGGTCTCCTGGCTAATTGATGTTATTATTTTATGTTTAAAACATTATTTGTTTTAAACAAAACATGTTTATTTAGGAAATAAGCTCATATAAAATAAGCAATGTTTCAAGCTAGATGTCATTATTCCTAAATGTTGGTTGTGTAGAATCCAATTAAAATCCAAAAAGCACCTTTACATTTAAAGGGACATGCCACCCACATTTTTTCTTTTATTATTTAGAAAGAGAATGCAATTTTAAACATCTTTCTAATTTACTTATATTATCTAATTTGTTTTATTCTCTTGATATTCTTTGATGAAAAGCATATCTAGATATGCTCACTAGCTGCTGATTGGTTGCTGCACATAGAAGCATCATGTGATTGGCTCACCATGTGCATTGTTTTTTCTTCAAATAAGGATATTTAAAAAATGAAGCAAAATAAATTATGGAAGTAAATTGTAATGTTGTTTAAATTTCTATTCTCTATCTGAATCATGAAAAAAAGATTTTGGGTTTAGTGGCCCTTTAACTTAAAATGATTTTTTCTTTGTATTACTCTTGTCAGCATTTCTTATAACTTTTCTATAGACACTATTTATATAGAAAAGTTAAAATGATAATGTCTCTTCCCTCCCAGACCAAGTATAATAGTCAAAAATATGCCCGTTAACATTATGGGGGCATTTAGGGTCTTCATATCTTTGTTTTGTCTAGACCTCATGAGTGTGTATATGCAGAGTGAGTGTATGTGTGTGTGTATGACTAATTTACTGTATATGTATGTATATATGTATCTATAAGTGTGTGTATGTATATATATATATATATATAAATATATGAGTGTGTGTTTGAGTGAGTTTGTGTATGTATGCATATGGGTATGTGTTATGTGTGTATGCGAGTGTGAATTGATAATATGTGTGTGTGTCTGTATATAAGGGTATGTGCTTATGAGTGCATGTCTATAAGTGTGTGTGTGTGGGGTATGAGAGTGTGTGTGTGTGTATATGTATGGACTGTACTCCAAATTTGAGTTAACACGGGATTGGTAACAAATTTTATTTTCAATGTTTATATCATGCTGCGTGCTCTGATATGTTGCATGTTTAAACTAGTCGCTACTCGTTTTATTACTAATGCCTACAGCCCTTGTATCTTAAACAATTTCTACTGGCTCATCTGTTATTTTTTGGGGGGGCCCTCAGTTCACTAGGTCCGCCACTGTATATATATATATATATATATATATATATATATATATATATATATATATATATATATATATATATAGTTGCAATCAAAATTATTCAACCTCCATTGCAAATCAGGTTTATTGTCAATATCAGGGATGTTTCTAGAGAATCTGGCTCCCAGGGCGAAATTTCAAAATATGCCCCTTCCCCCAATTCTCCCTCCTCCCAGGCATCCATAGAGATTTACACACACTAAACGCACAGACACGCAGTACTCCCACATACATACATACATGCACACACACATATATACATACATATATACATATATACATGCACACATGCACACACACACATATACATGCAAACACACACATATATACATAAACACACACACACATATATACATACATATATACATAAATACACACACACATATATACATACACACATATATGCATAAATACACACATATATACATACATATATACATATATACATGCACACACACACATATACATGCAAACACACACATATATACATACACACATATATACATAAATACACGCACACATATATACATACATATATACATATATACATGCACACATATACATACACACATATATACATAAATACACGCACACATATATACATACATACATACATACATATATACATGCACACATGCACATATATACATAAATACACGCACACATATATACATATATACATACACACATATATACATAAATACACGCACACATATACATACACACATATATACATAAATACACGCACACATATATACATACATACATACATACATATATACATGCACACATGCACACACACACATATACATGCAAACACACACATATATACATACACACATATATACATAAATACACGCACACATATACATACACACATATATACATAAATACACGCACACATATATACATACATACATACATACATATATACATGCACACATGCACACACACACATATACATGCAAACACAAACATATATACTTATATACATACACACATAAATACATACACATACATAGACACTAGTGTTATATGTCTATAAATGTGTAAAACCACTATTTTATAGTAAGGAATCCACTCCTGGTTTTCATCATTACTGCAGCTTACCTTCCCACCTGTATTTAAGTCATGTCTCCGCCCCAAACAAGTGCTTAGTTATTAAGTTCATGTCTGCTAAGCTCTATGCATTGTTTGCTGATCCTGTGTATTGCAGCAGGAATTTGAAAATATATTATACCCAAAGTTATTGGATTTACAAATACCAGCTGGAGCTGGTCTTTTAAAACAACTTATCCTGTGTAACTGAATTAATTCATCTAAGTTACATTACTTGTCCCACTACAGCCAGCACAAGCTCTTACTCAGGGGATTGGATCTGTTTCATCAGACACATACAACCCAGGACACACCGGAACAACCAAGGAGCAACCGCAAGTAATTTCAATCAAAGTTACTTACAGAAGCGATAAGAGGTCTATCTAACCGCATTACTAAGCAGGTCGCTACCTTTGTTTCATTTTATAAGTGTAACATGCCGATTCATTGTAACGCTACGGAGCAGCTCTGACGTCACCCGCTGGGGAAACTCCTGTGAGTCTGTCACGCCCCTGTCAGCAGCTGCATGGTTCTGCGCTCTGTCTCACTACAGCTCAGGCGGATACTACTGCTGTCAGCTATTGCAGCGGCTAGATCTCATTTCAGACGCTGTCTGTTGGTAACTAAGTAAGACTATTGTATACCTCTGATTGCCTAACTTCGTTACTTAACTTAAATTTATTGAACTTGTTTCACAGTTACTAAACAGAATATTGCTACACAGCAACAGTAGCCATATTCACATTTATATATCTACACTTCAATTCATCATAGAAAAAAACCACTCTGAATCATCACAGCCTATGCTGAAATAATAGTCTGTAATTTAGAGTGGAACATTCATACTACTAATTCAACGGCAGTTGAGATCCAACACAAGAAATCCCATTACAGAATAACTAAGCCATTATTATGGATCCAGCCGAGCTCCCACAAATTGTCTTCAACTTGTCACAAAGGGTAGACCAACTCAGCCAGGGTCTAAGAGAATTACAATTGGAGAATGAGACTTTGAGAAAGGTCATAAAAGACACCATCACTCCTAAACTGTCAGCCCATGAGACCTCTCCTGAACCCTTCGTTGCTCCGCCAGATTTCTTCCAAGGAGAGAGAAACCAATATCGTCACTTCAAAAATGCTTGCCTTCTCAATTTCACTCTCAAACCTAAGACCTATCCAAATGATAGGGTGAAAGTTCTCACCATGATAAATTACTTAAGGGGAGAACCCCGTATATGGGCTGACACACTATTCGAAACTAACAATCCGGTCCTATCCTCCTTTTCGGCATTTCTTGACGTTATGGATGAATTGTATAATGATGCCAATCTTCAGATTACGGCTGAGAGCAAAATGAGGAAATTGAAACAAGGATCCAGACCTGTGTAACATTACATAACGGAGTTCAAACAGTACTCCATTGACTCCCAATGGAATGCCATAGCCCTCAGAAACCAATTCAGGCTTGGCCTTTCTGATGCAGTCAAGGATGAAATAGCCAGAACAGAATTGCCTGAGACACTTGAAGCTCTTATGAAATTAAGTAGCCAAATTGATAGAAGGTTGAGGGAGAGAAGATCCGAACGACAATACTCAGACCAGCCGTATAAAAAGGTTTCCAGTCCTAGCCAACTTACTCTCAGGTCCAATAGTCCTAGTCCTAGTGGAGCTGAAGCTATGGACATAAGTATCTTCAGGGGACCTCTATCGCCGGAAGAACGTATGAGAAGAAAGACCCGGGGCCTTTGTATGTACTGTGGTGACCCAGCTCACATTGTTAAGGACTGCCCCTCCATACCCCAGAAAAAGAACAGTAAGTGTAGCACTAACTTCACCTCTCAGGTAGTACTTAACAAACCTCTCTCTACTTTTGTCTTTACAGTGGGCAAGTAAACAGATGTCCGTCCCAGCTATCGTTGACACAGGAGCTCAAGGCAACTACATTGACAGCTCATTAGTGTCTATCAATAAAATACCTCTGATTAAGAAATTGTCTCCGATTTCACTTCGTGTTGTTGATGGCTCTGAGATTTCTTCTGGACCCATTACACATCATACCATCCCTCTTTCTGTCACTACATTAAATAATCACCATGAACATCTCTCTTTTAATGTGATTACATCTCCCCTATTTCCAATTGTTCTTGGGTTGGCTTGGCTACAACTACATGAACCTCAGATCAGTTGGAAATCTCTCAAGATACATCTAAACTCACAATATTGCCAACAAACCTGTATTAGGCAGTCACTACTTTCTCTGACCCCCCCTTCTGACATTCTTGTACCACTTGAATACACTCACTTCGCTGAGGTTTTCAGCAAAAAGGAGGCAGAAACACTTCCTCCCCATCGTCCCTATGACTGCCCCATAGAGTTAAAACCAGGTACAACTCCACCTATAGGGCACTTATATCCCCTATGTCAATCCGAATTAGACCACCTGAAAAGCTACTTAGACGAGAACTTTAAGAAAGGATTCATTCGTCCTTCTGTCTCGCCAGCCGGTGCGGGTATGTTTTTTGTCCGAAACAAGGACAATTCCCTACGCCCTATCATCGACTTCAGACAGCTAAATAAGATCACCGTAAAAAAACGCTATCCACTTCCACTCATTCCTGAACTCATTGAGAGACTACGACATGCTACTATATACACTAAGTTGGATCTGAGGGGAGCATACAACCTTGTACGCATCCGAGAGGGTGATGAATGGCTCACTGCTTTTAGAACAAGATATGGGTTGTACAAATACCTAGTGATGCCTTTCGGACTCACCAACGCACCAGCAACTTTCCAATTCTTCATAAATGACATTTTCCATGATCTACTCGACATCTGTGTCATTGTTTATTTAGACGACATTCTGATATATTCCTCCAACACAACCGACCACATCAAACACGTTAGTTGGGTTCTATCACGTCTCCAGGTTCACCGGCTCTATGCCAAACTGGAAAAATGCATTTTTCACACTACGACGATAGAATTCCTGGGTTATTCCATCAGGCCTGAGGGCATTCAAATGCAAGAGGGCAAAGTCGAGGCAGTAAAATCATGGCCAACTCCTCTTAACAGAAAGGACCTACAAAAATTCCTCGGATTCAGTAATTATTACAGGAAATTCATTCGAAACTTTTCGAGTATATCGAAACCCCTTACCAAACTTACTAGCTCCACTTGCGTGTTCCGGTGGTCGAAAGAAGCTGCTGATGCCTTCAGTTTCCTGAAGGAGTCGTTTTCCTCAGCTCCTATCCTAAGATATCCTGATCCCGACCTGCAGTACATATTGGAAGTGGACTCTTCAGACTATGCACTTGGTGCAGTTTTATCGCAACGCAAGACACCTAAAGAACCTCTATTCCCTATTGGGTTCTTCTCGAAGATTATGTCCTCTGCAGAAATGAATTACTCCATAGGGGATAAGGAATTACTAGCAATCAAAAGAGCTCTGGAATTCTGGAGACATCTCCTGGAAAGTACATCCTACCCCATCATAATATATACTGACCACCGTAACCTGGAATTTTTACAAAACAACAAAACTTTATCTGGAAGACAGGTTAGATGGAGCCTCTTCTTCAGTCGTTTTGACTTTCAGATCTTGTATAGGCCCGGATCAAAAAACGGAAAGGCAGATGCCCTCTCCCGTAGAGATCCTAGACCCATTCAGGAACATACTCCTAGTTGTATTCTGCCACCTACTAAATTTCTCGCTTCACTCTCTATCTCAGTTCCAGACTATGAAGCCGCCTTAGGTTCAGAACAACAAACCCCATTGAACTCCCTGATTAAGAAAGAGGGCTTATATTTTCATGGTTCCAAGATATATGTACCTGGACCACTCAGAGCACAAATTATCAAAGAACACCATGACCCTCCTTTACTTGGTCATGCAGGCATTAGATGCACCAAGGAATTAATAAGCAGAACTTACTGGTGGCCATCCATGGAAAATACTATCAAGGATTATATCCAGCAGTGTATTACTTGCTCAGTATCCAAACCCGAGAGAAGACCTCCGTACGGACACCTCATGCCTTTGGATATACCCAAATCACCTTGGGCTCACTTAGGCATGGACTTTATTGTAGATTTACCACCAAGCTCTGGTTTCACCACCATATTAGTCGTTACAGACCACTTTACTAAAATGGCCCATTTCATTGCATACCACAAGTTACCTACTTCCTCTGAAACCGCACATTTGTTTCTAAACAACGTAGTACGGTATCATGGTTTACCGACTGTTTTGTTCACTGACAGAGGTAGCCAATTCACCTCAAGGTTTTGGAAAACACTCACTACTACTCTACAAATTGAACAACGGCTAAGTACTGCCTTTCACCCACAAACGAATGGTCAAACTGAAAGATTGAATCAATGGCTCGAACAATACTTACGTTGCTACTGTTCCTACCATCAAAACAAATGGTCATCCTTCCTTGCCATGGCCGAATTTTCCTATAATAACACGATCAATAGTACCACCAATTACTCTCCCTTCTTTGCGAACTACGGTTTCAATCCTAGATTCAGTTTCCACCAGTCTTCTTCTGAAAATACACCATCTGTTGACGAATTAATACAACGCCTAGCAGAAAACTTCCATCACTTACGTACAAACATACAGCATGCACAAGCAACCCAGAAAAAGTACTATGACTTACGACGAAGAGTTGCTCCAAAGTATAAAACAGGGGACTTAGTGTGGTTATCAACAAAAAATATCAAGCTACATCTTTCCAAGAAGAAATTGGCTAGTTTATTCATCGGACCATTCAAGATCACACACGTCGTAAACGAGAATGCAGTCACCTTGGATCTACCTGATTCATTGGTAATACACCCCACCTTCCACGTCTCTTTGCTCAAGCCTTATATAGGTCAACACCCTCCTACACCTCTTCTTCCTCCTGATCCTATACGCCTGGACACAGACATGTATGAAGTGCAGGATCTCCTGGATTCGAGGTATTGTAATGGTGAACTTCAGTATCTTGTGAGATGGAAAGGGTTTTCTCCTGACGAAGACTCCTGGGAACCCCATACCCACATTAATGCTACGAGGCTAGTTGCACGTTTCCATAGACGTTTTCCACACAGACCTAAACATCCAGCCTTGGTCGGCTTGCTTGAGGGGGGGGACGTGTAAGGAATCCACTCCTGGTTTTCATCATTACTGCAGCTTACCTTCCCACCTGTATTTAAGTCATGTCTCCGCCCCAAACAAGTGCTTAGTTATTAAGTTCATGTCTGCTAAGCTCTATGCATTGTTTGCTGATCCTGTGTATTGCAGCAGGAATTTGAAAATATATTATACCCAAAGTTATTGGATTTACAAATACCAGCTGGAGCTGGTCCTTTAAAACAACTTATCCTGTGTAACTGAATTAATTCATCTAAGTTACATTACTTGTCCCACTACAGCCAGCACAAGCTCTTACTCAGGGGATTGGATCTGTTTCATCAGACACATACAACCCAGGACACACCGGAACAACTAAGGAGCAACCGCAAGTAATTTCAATCAAAGTTACTTACAGAAGCGATAAGAGGTCTATCTAACCGCATTACTAAGCAGGTCGCTACCTTTGTTTCATTTTATAAGTGTAACATGCCGATTCATTGTAACGCTACGGAGCAGCTCTGACGTCACCCGCTGGGGAAACTCCTGTGAGTCTGTCACGCCCCTGTCAGCAGCTGCATGGTTCTGCGCTCTGTCTCACTACAGCTCAGGCGGATACTACTGCTGTCAGCTATTGCAGCGGCTAGATCTCATTTCAGATGCTGTCTGTTGGTAACTAAGTAAGACTATTGTATACCTCTGATTGCCTAACTTCGTTACTTAACTTAAATTTATTGAACTTGTTTCACAGTTACTAAACAGAATATTGCTACACAGCAACAGTAGCCATATTCACATTTATATATCTACACTTCAATTCATCATAGAAAAAACCCACTCTGAATCATCACAGCCTATGCTGAAATAATAGTCTGTAATTTAGAGTGGAACATTCATACTACTAATTCAACGGCAGTTGAGATCCAACACAAGAAATCCCATTACATTTATACTGAACTTCTTTCAAAATTCCATGGTGAGAATAAATCCAATCTAACACCTAAATATGGATATCTTGAGGGTTAATTTTACATTTCTAATCTAGAATAACAATTAAATTGAAAGGGCCTTTAATGTTGGAGATAACATGGAGTTGAAAACAAACATTTTAAAAGATAGATAATCCCTTTATCCCCCATTCCATAGTTTTGCACAGTCAACATGGTTATATAAATATACGTTTTACTTCGGTGATTATCTTGTATCTAAGCCTCTGAAGATATTTTATGTTATGTGCACTAGCATTCAGGGGTTAAAAGGAATTATTCACAAGAAAAAAAAGGTAATTAGGGATATCTTAATTAGTTCCTTAAAGATGGGGGCATATTTATGGCCTATTCCTGCCTTTCAACAAAGTTAAATAAAACAACAAAAAACTATATAAAGTACATAGAGCTACTTATATATATATATATATATATATATATATATATATATATATATATATATATATATATATATATATATATATATATATATATATATATATATATATATATATATATATATATATATACATACATACATACATAGGAGGGGAAATTACACTGAGAGCTTGCATTGTGTGGCTGTTTTAGGGTCCCAGGTTTTTGGAAAGGACCTTGATGTGGTACCTGGGCTTGTCCCATTTGGCCAGATGCGGTAACTAACCTTTCCATTTTTGCTTTTAATCTTAGCTGAGAGCTTGCTAGTGAGTGCAGGGCTTTCTTTGTGTGTTGTATTAATTTGTTTTGTAATTTGCCCTGTGGTTCTTGCACCCAGACTTGTCTGGGGTTAACTGCCTGTGACTCTGGGGACAGCACAGCTTCTTGTGAGTGCCAGTGAGCACCCAGGGCTGAGCATGTTACCGGGTCATGGGATGTGTACCCGGTCCGGTCTAGGAGTGCAGTCCCCTTCCGTGTTTTGTATGTGACTGGGGTGATTACATAAGCCTGTGCACCTTCACTTGTTCCCAGTTTCTTTGGATTGAGAGCTTGCATTGTGTGGCTGTTTTAGGGTCCCAGGTTTTACATACATATATATATATATACTGTGTGTATATATATATATATGTATGGCTTTTTTGTGGGGATATTCACCAGTTTTGAAAAAAGCATTGTGTATATATATATATATATATATATATATATGTATATTTAAACACACATATATACACATACACACATAAACCTTATTAGAAGATTGTGCAGCAATCTCTAAAATAAACACCTACAAATTTATGTAATAACAACAAATACAGAACTTTTATGTCAGTATCTGCAATATAATTAGCATAGAACATGTATAAATGTATGGCTCAGGACTTGACAAATTTCTTTGAAATCTAGGAGCCAGCATTCTTTGGGCCCCCATAATAGAAAATATTTATACAGGTATATTACAGTGGATTTTTTGTTATGACTATTCAAATCAATTGAACATATGGGCCCATGGCCTCATTGGAAGAAATATAAGTTGGTAGGGAGCAGCAAAAGGAAGTGATTATTTAAAAAAAAAAAAAATATATATATATACAGTATATAAAAAAATCTAATATTATTTAGTTAATTTTTTTTTAAGTACACATCCTTGTGAACTATATTATTTACTCTCCTTTTCTTGACAGATTTGTTTTTTAATCTAAAACTCTAAATGTAAAGGTAAAATTGAGATTGTAATTTGTACACAATAGAATTATAAATTATTTAATGGAAGGATGCATTCCAACAAAAATAGCACTTGCCTCCCTGTGTGCAATCTCAAGACTCAACCTATATAATTTATAATGTGATGCCACTGCCTTACATAGTAGTAAAAAACTGAAATGTTCTCCCACACTGTGATATATCAATGAAACAATTTCTGCATCTGATGTTAATAACATTATACCCTGAACTGCTATACTGTGAATTAAGCAAGTATAGAGGAGACACATATGAGGTAGGATTATGTCTAGCTCTTAATATGTTGAATTATATTTACTTCCTAGCAGCTCAGAGAGCTCTGTCTTCCTGTCATAGGATAGGAACTTGCAGAATCTCACAGAGACAGCCAGAGCACATCATATTTGTCCATTATGGAGGGGAACTGTACTTAGCGTTTATTTTTTCCTTCCTAATACATAGCAGCAACTCTCTGCACAGATCTGTCTCTTGCAGGCAGTGGCCGGAGATAAAGATGAACCGTACACAGGCAGCACTTTGGAATCGCCCAGATGATGCTGGTGATTGCTGTCACTGTGACTGCTGTCAGGGAAAAAGGAAACTACTTCCTCCCATGCTAACTGCTGCCGCATTGCAACGCCCACTTTTAGCACATTAAAAACAATTTTTTTTAAAAAGTGCTCCCCACTGTTCCCTATTGCGTCCCGGGCCACTGCCCAGTCTGCCCGCCCCTAGAAACGGTCCTGGTCAATATATACAGACTTTCAGCTGTTTGTAATGAACAAATCAATCAAAAGCAATTTAAATAGCTCAACACAATGAATGCTTCTAGTGGTTTCCCCAAATTCAACTGAAAATGCAACTTTTAATTAACTCTGCAGTCTCGAAAATATTCAACCCCCTAAATAGAATCCCTCATATCAGCACAAATATGCAAAACAAGTGTTGTCTCTAGCACACCTGATGCAACTCATCAAGGGCTTCATTAGTTGCGCCAGATTTGCTTGAGCTAAAACACATTAAATACCTGAACTGGCTAGAGGTTTGTTGAGTGTCATAGTTGACTGCATGTTAGAAATATGGCTCAAAAGAATGGTCCAAAAAGTTAAGAGAGATCATCACCCTTCAAAATAAGGAATAGGATACAAAAATATAGCGAAGGCACTGCATGTTCCTAGAGACACAATTGGAAGCATAGTTTGCAAGTTCAAAGTTAAAGGAACAGTGGTTAGACTACCTGGACGAAGCAGATAAAGGAAGCTGTCAACGGCTGCAACCAGATTTCTGAGAAGGCAGGTTGAGAAAAACCCTCGAGTGACTACAAAAGACCTGCAGCAAGACATGGTGGCAACAGTCACTGAGGTTTCAGTTTGCACAGTAAGGCGCGTAGTAAACGCAGACAGTTTCCATGCCAGAACTTCTAGACATACACCACTATTGACCCGAAAACACAAGAAATATGCTCAAAATCATATAAATAAGCCACAGAAGTTTTGGGATTCTGTTCTGTGGAGCAATGAAACAAAACTGGAACTTTTTGGTCCGAGGGATCAGCGATATGTCTGGAGGAAGAAGAATGAAGCATACGCTGAAAAGAACACTCTGTCTACAGTTAAGTATGGTGGTGGCTCGGTGATGCTCTGGGGCTGCTTTGCATCCCCTGGCACTGGAAACCTGCAGTGTGTGGAAGGCAAGATGGATTCATTGAAGTATCAGGAAATCATAGTAGAAAACGTCTTGCGTCTGTTAGGAAGCTGAAGCTTGGGTGTCATTGGACCTTCCAACAGGAGAATGATTCCAAGCATATCTCGAGTTTCTCCAAGGTTTGGTTGCAGAGGAAATCCTGGAAGATTCTACAGTTGCCATCACAGTCACCTGCATTGAACTTCATAGAAAATCTCAGGTGGGATTTGAAGAAGGTGGTTGCAGTACGCAAACCCAAGAATATTACTGAACTTGAGGCCATTGCTCATGAAGAATGGGCTAAGATTCCTCAGAAATGCTGCCAGAAGCTGGTGTATGGCAATGCATCTTATTTGCAAACAGATCATAACAGCAAAAGGGTGCACTACTAAGTACTAAAGATGCTTGCCATGAAGGGGTTGAATCATTTTAAGACTGCAGAATTTATTAAATGTTGGATTTTTTAGTTGAATTTGGGGAAACCACTTGAAGCATTCTTTGTGTTGAGCTATTTCAATTGCTTTTGTTTGATTTGTTCATTGCAAACAGCTGAAAGTCTGTAAATTTTGACAATAAACCTGATTTGCAATGGGGGTTGAATAATTTTGATTACAACTATCTATCTATCTATCTATCTATCTATCTATATCTATCTATCTATCTATCTATCTATCTATCTATCTATCTATCTATATATATATATATATATATATATATATATATACATACACAATCTCACAAAAGTGAGTACACCTCTCACATTTTTGTAAATATTTTATTATATCTTTTCATGTGACAACACGGAAGAAATTACACTTTGCTACAATGTAAAGTAGTGAGTGTACAGCCTGTATAACAGTGTACCTTTGCTGTTCCTTTAAAATAACTCAACACACAGACATTAATGTCTAAACCGTTGGAAACAAAAGTGAGTACACCCCTAAGTGGAAATGTCCAAATTGGGCCCAGTTAGCTATTTTCCCTCCCCGGTGTCATGTGACTCGTTAGTGTAACAAGGTCCCAGGTGTGAATGGGGAGCAGGTGTGTTAAATTTGGTGTTATCGCTCTCTCACTCTACAATATTCTCTGATTTTCAACTCTTCATATGATCTATTCATGTACTGTATATGTATGCAATGTTATCATGGTTGTAAGTTTCCTAATTCCATTGTTCCATCTTATTTAAATGACTTGTCCCTTTGTATCCCATAAGTCCACCTTAAGACGATCAGTCTGTATTTAGAATCACATGACCAGTAAGAACTAATGGTCAATCGGTAACTGCTATTTAACTTTTTAAGTATTTTAATTGAATCACGCTTATGAATAAGGCAGAAGTGCCGAAACATGTCAGACGTGATTATGCCGATTTTAACTTGATGAATTAAACGAAGAATAAGTGCCGGTATCTTTCTTGCAAAACTACATTTTGAACTCTCCCTAACCTGGCACCTTCCAACTTCCACCAAGTGGCTCAGCAGAAGCTGATTGAAGCACCACCGTTCACGTGAAGGAGGAGTATCTGTGACGCATCGGAACCTCCGTGAGTGAGATGAAACACAGCAGAACAGAGGAAGCGGCTACAAATGCTGGATGGCTGATTAGACCCCAGTCTTCATTTTAAAGCATAGCAGTATCCAGACACCAAGACAGCATTACTCATCGACCAAGGAAGGCGGCAAGTCATCGTTCATTTGGTAAGAAGCTTAGCTGTTTTGGGGTGTAAATCTGCATGCAGAGAAGAGGGATCATTTTATTCAGCTAATTGATCCGGGTCAGCTGATTTTGAATTGACTTATGGTTTTAGACCTCTTGGGGCTAATGAATGTTATTGAGCTGGCTTCCAGATGCTTAAATTTGATTACATGTGGCGCTCTCACACTCATACTGGTCACTGGAAGTTCAACATGGCACCTCATGGCAAAGAACTCCCTGAGGATCGGAAAATAAGAATTGTTGCTCTACATAAAGATGGCCTAGACTATAAAAAGATTGCCAAGACCCTGAAACTGAGCTGCAGCACAGTGGGCAAGACCATACAGCGGTTTCACAGGACAGGTTCCACTCAGAACAGGCCTCGCCATGGTTGACCAAAGAGGTTGAGTGCAGGTGCTCAGTGTCATATCCAGAGGTTGTCTTTGGGAAATAGACGTATGAGTGCTGCCAGCATTACTGCAGAGGTTGAAGGGGTGGGGGTCATCCTGTCAGTGCTCAGACCATACGCCGCACACTGCATCAAATTGGTCTGCATCATAAAGATGATGCACAAGAAAGCCTGCAAACAGTTGAAGACAAGCAGACTAAGGACATGGATTACTGGAACCATGTCCTGTAGTCCGATGAGACCAAAATAAACTTATTGGGTAAGATGGTGTCAAGCGTGTGTGGCGACAACCAGGTGAGGAGTACAAAGACAAGTGTGTCTTGCCTACAGTCAAGCATGGTGGTGGGAGTGTCATGGTCTGGGCCTGTGTGAATGCAGCCAGCACTGGGGAGCTACAGTTCATTGAGGGAACCATGAATGCCAACATATACTGTGACATACTGAAGCAGAGCATGATCCCCTCCCTTCGGAGACTGGGCTGCAGGGCAGTATTCCAACATGATAACGACCCCAAATACACCTCCAAGACGACCACTGCCTTGCTAAAGAAGCTGAGGGTAAAGGTGATGGACTGGCCAAGCATGTCTCCAGACCTAAACCCTATTGAGCATCTGTGGGGCATCCTCAAATGGAAGGTGGGGGAGCACAAGGTCTCTAACATCCACCAGCTCCATGATGTTGTCATGGAGGAGTGGAAGACGAGGACTCCAGTGGTAAACTGTGAAGCTCTGGTGAACTCCATGCCCAAGAGTGTTAAGGCAGTGCTAGAAAATAATGGTGGCCACATTGACACTTTGGGCCCAATTTGGACATTTCCACTTAGGGGTGTACTCACTTTTGTTGCCAATGGCTTAGACATTAATGGCTGTGTGTTATTTTAAGGGGACAGCAAATTTACACTGTTATACAGGCTGTACACTCACTACATTGTAGCAAAGTGTCATTTATTCAGTTTTTGTCACAGGAAAATATATAATAAAATATTTACAAAAATGTGTATATATATATATATATATATATATATATATATCAGTTGTGATTTTATCTTAGCTGTGAGCTAGCTGGTGAGTGCTGGGTGTTTCTATGTGTTGTATTACTTTTTATTTGTAATCCCCCTTGTTTCTTGCACCCATTCCGGACTGGGGTTAACTGCCTGTGGCTCTGGTGACATCACAGCTTTTTTGGAGTGCTATTTAGCACCCAGGGCTGGATGTTGCTGAGTCACAGGATGTGTGCCTGATCCGGTCATTCTGTATACACAAACATATATATATATATATATATATATATATATATATATATATATATATATATATATATATATATATATATATATTAGATATAAAGGTGGTGGATGGAAAAATTGGCAAAAAATCAAGTGTTGGAGTGGAGAGATTGCTCAACCACTTCCCCTTTTTTTGCAAGTTTGAAAAAACAAACTCACTAAATGTATTCAGTAAATACTAATGGTGCAGACCCATTCAGTTACTATATTTCCACAATAACAAAGAGAGAAGAATGGCACAAAATAGTGGCATTCGCCAAAGACTGGGAATAAAGCACTCTTTTTTAAGAAAAACACTTGTAGAAAAATTACTTTCAGAAAGGTGGTTTTATTGTGTGACCAGTAGGTCCGGACCAAGTCAGATCCACCCTGGCAAAAGCAAAAATAATACAAACCATACCCAAAATTTACAGTAACAAATAGTTAACCTATAGTCAACAAAAATAATTACACCAGTGGGCAGGCCCAAGTGTTACCCATGCAGAGTGGAGCTATACACATATATATTAGACATGTGAATTCATTGGCAGTTTGCTCAACATAGTGTTGTAGGAGGAAGGAAAGCTCACAGGTGTGTATCAGACCTAATAAAGGTTTTAGTGAAAACTGAAACACCTATAATCAGAGCAATTTACGTTCCTAAATACAGTACTTGTCATACTTATAGTAAAAGTTGTAAGCGAAACAAGCTTAAAGCATAACAAGATAATGTGGCACAGCACAATCAGAGGCAAACAAGATAGAATATGAATCAAATAGGCAAAATTAACATATTCAAAAGGATTCCTTAAAGGGACACTGAACCCAAAATGTTTCTTTCCTGATTCAGATAGAGCATGTAATTTTAAGCAACTTTCTAATTTACTCCTATTATCAATGTTTCTTCTTTCTCTTGCTATCTTTATATGAAAAAGAAGGCATCTAAGCTTTTTTCTTGGTTCAGCGCTCTGGACAGCAGTTTTTGATTGGTGGATGAATTTATCCACCAATCAGCAAGGACAACCTAGGTTGTTCACCAAAAATGGGCCGGCATCTAAACTTACATTCTTGCATTTCAAATAAAGATACCGAGAGAATAAGGAACATTTGATAATAGGAATACATTAGAAAGTTGCTTAAAATGTCATGCTCTATCTGAATCACAAAAGAAAAAATTTGGGTACAGTGTCCCTTTAAGGGACTTAGGATGTTGAACAGTCCTCCAGACTAGAACCAAAATAACAGGTGCAAAGTCCCCAAGGTAGATAATGCACTATTCGATAAGGTGCCCAACAGCAGAAAAAGAGCAGGTCGTTGTCATAATAGCATTAAACAAGCGGTATGCGGTTGTAAGCTGTTAATAGATGGAGCAGATATAGATAGGGAGAGTCACTCAAGCAGACACAGAAGCAAGTATTCAGCGGGAGGTCAGGTTAATGCAATGTATAATAGCAGGCAAAACAAAGCACATACATCAAGCTGGAAGAGAAAGGGTACAGGAGGGTACTTGCTGTTTATATAGTACCCCTCTGTCAACTGCACCCTTTCAAAGCTGTCTTGGTTTACCCGCAACTTTAGCGTAGCTCCAATTTCCCTTTTAGGACCTCACACCAGCTGTTCCTAAACTTGAGTAGTCGACGAACATCCGTTATCCTCCAAATGATATCTGTTACACCTCGGTAGCGTGTTTATGTACTCTCCATGTACACACCATCACGCCAGAAAAGTTTCCTGCTCGATTCCTCTGTAGCACACAGTTTCAGCAAAGGGCTCCGCCAAACAGCATGGACACCACGTGAGTCGGCTGTCCAATCGCCGACACGTGTTTCACCCTTACGTCATCAAAGGGACGGGGCTTCATCAGGGCATGTTAGTTTGCACTTCATACGTGCTATTTTATAGGGATTTAGAAAACCGCCCATAAGCACAGGTGAAATAATAAGCACAAAAAGAGTTTTGAATAATTAAAAGGTAAAAATTAATACTAATCAACATATACATATATACAATTATCGTTCTGCCAATTACTATAAACCTAAATTCGCTAGGGGTTAGGTTAGTAAAGACCGCAATTGAACCAACGGATGAGGGGAATCGAAACACAAAGGGGTCTAATGAGTGCTAAAGGAAGCTTTCATTAAGACCTCTTTGACCAATGGTAGCTAGGTTATAAATCCACCTGCATTCTTTTTGCAGGAGGATTTTATCATTATTGCCCCCTCTACCATTGGTAATTCCCTTGTCAATGCCTGTCACCCTCATACAGTCAGGTAGACTGTTATGAAAGGTTTCAAAGTGTCTGGCTACACTGCTGGTTTGTACCTTGTTTTTTATGTCGTCCCTGTGTTCCAGGATTCTGTCTTTCAGAATCCGTTTCGTTTTCCCGACATAGAAACAAGGGCAGCTACAAGAGAGGAGATAGATTACACCTTCTGTATTACAGTTAAAAAAGTATTTTAACCTGTAAATTTTCTCCTCATTTACTGAAAAGACTTTTGTCTGTAACATAAACCGACAGGCCACACACTTTTTGCATGGAAAGTTGCCTATCAGCTTTTGTCTAGACAACCAATTCTTTTGAGGAGCAACAAATTTGCTCTTGACTAGTCTGTCTTTAAGATTAGGGGCTCTCCTTGCTGTTAGAAGGGGGGCTTCTCCTATCTCTTTGGCAATATTGTCATCATTTAAGAGAACACTCCAGTTTTTCTTGAGTATATCTCTTAACTGATTCCAGTGGCAGTTATACTCTGTGATAAGTCTGATTCTGTTGTCACTTTCTCTTGATTTTGGGGTTAACAGCACATTCCTTTCTGTCTTCTGGGCATAGGTTCTAGCATGTGCTATTACTCTCTTCGAGTAACCCCTAGTTTTAAAATGTTGTTCCATAGAGGTGGCATGTTCATTGTATTTTGAGACTGAGGAACAATTCTTGCGTAAACGCTGGAATTGACCTTTTGGGATGCCTCTCTTCAAATGCTCAGGATGATGGCTATGTGCCTCAAGTACACTATTCGTGGCTGTTTCCTTCCTAAAATTCTCAGTTATTAGAGTATCCCTTTCAATTCTTATATGTAAATCAAGGAAGGATAAATCCGTCTTACTGAAATTTAGGGTCAGAGTAATATTTCTGTTATTGTTATTAAGTTCTGAAACAAAACACTTTAATTCATTCTCTGTTTTTCCATCCACCACCTTTATATCTAGTTTATAACTGTTTATTACCAGCCACTTGGATCAAGGTCCTTTTTCTGGTACTCGGGTGGATGAAGTAGAGCATTTAACTTTTTCAAATTTTGATAACTTTCATTAAACGTGGTTGTTGTGCGGCTGGTGAGCCCTGGGACTAAGTTTAGAGTCCTACCTTTTGGCAATGGCATATGAACTTTCGGATGAAACATGGGAAGCAGACTTAATTGCTACCTTGTCGGTGCCTGGCACCCTAGAAAGTAAGAATGTTATTAAGTTCTGAAACAAAACACTTTAATTCATTCTCTGTACCCTCCCAGATCAGCAAGTAGTCGTCCACATAGTGTAACCAAAGTTGCGCATATTCATTGAAAGCTTGTTTTTGGAAGACTTCTTCCATTTTCCACAGGCCCAAATGTAGACATGCATATGTGGGGGCACAAGTGGCCCCCATTGCTGTCCCCCTAATCTGTTTATACAGCTTATTATCAAAGGAAAAAACATTATTTTCAAGCACAAAAGTTAGCAAATTGACAACAAATTCTGTATGTTCAGAATAAGTAGTCCCTCTAGTGTCCAAAAAATGTTTCGCTGCCCTTATTCCTACTGAATGTGGAATAGAGGAATAAAGGCCTTCCACATCCAAGGAGACCAAGATAGCTCTACTGGGTATTGTAATGCCCTCTATATTCCTTAGGAGATTGAGTGTATCGATAACATAGGAGGGCATAGTTTCGAGGAAGGGTTTGAGAAAAAAGTCTACATAGTTACCCAAATTCTCTGTAAGACTAACTATCCCTGAAATAATGGGACGTCCAGGAGGGTTTGAAAAATTCTTATGGACTTTGGGTAAACAGTAAAAAACCGGCATCACCGGAAAATCATTATATAGATATTTAAATTCAGATAGATTAATGATCCCATTTGATTTAGCATTGTTTAACAATTTAAACAGTGCAATTTTTAGGGAGGGAATGGGGTTCTCCTGGAGGCGCAAATATTGATTTTTATCTAGCAATTGCCTTTTTACTTCTAAGACATAACATTTAGCATCCCAGAGTACCACATTTCCGCCCTTATCGGCACTTTTTATTACGATATCTTCAGCATACATTAGTTCATTTAAAGCTTTTCTTTCAACTTTAGACAAATTATCATTGGTTACCCCTGTGAGCATTAGTTTGTTGACATCCTTTTCAACTAGTTTAACAAACGTGTTAACAGAGGGGATAGAAGCTAACTGGGGCATGTATTTAGATTTAGCTCTTAGATTAGATTTAACTCTAATCTGAGTATTTCCAGGAGTAGGGTCAACATCAGAGATTTCGACCTGTTCTGTTAGGAGCTCCTCAAGATCTGCAAGTGCACCTCTGTCCTCTTTGTTCAGTGCCAAAACAACTAGATGTCTATTGCCTTTACCTTTAAACATTTGGGAAAGGACAATTCTTCTTGCAAAATAGTGCAAGTCTTTAATAAATTCAAATTTGTTAAGCCCATTCGTGGGACAAAAGGTTAGGCCTTTCTTTAAAACAATAATATGCGCTTGATTTAGTTTAAAAGAGGACAAATTTATCACCTGCAGATTACTATCTGGAGATATCAATAGCCCCTTCTGCTTCGAAACCTCCGTGGACGTCCCCTCCGACCCCTCTCCTGGCTGTAGTCCCCTTGCCTGTTCTGTCTGGAAGGATATCTCCTCCCTTCTGAAGGAATATTCCCTCCTCCTGTGTCTCTTCCTGCCCCCTCTCCTTCTTCTAAACGAGTCTTTGTTAAATGAAGTTCGTTTTTTGACAACTGCTTTTCAATTTCTATATCCGAACTGTCAGTACCTGATTCAAAAGAGCCTCTAACAGTTTGATAATTGTATACTCGATTCTTTAGGTAGTCATCATTGTCTCTAGCTAGTTTTCTACTCTTCCTAGACTTTATATCTGACTGGAGTCTAGCTAACTGTTCCTGTATTTCTCTATTTAGTTTATCAAAGTTAGTATTCTGTTCAAATGTATTTACCACTTTAAGTGCCTCTTCTACCAGTTGTTTTGTTTTCTCAAATCTCTCCTTATTTCTTTTTATCATTTTCTTCATGAGAATAATTGAACAATCTGTAAGACTGGAATTCCAGTCTTCCAAAAAAATATCACCTCCTTCATCCTCTCTCAGGTTAGTACCTGGATCGAGTCTTAGGGGGGTAGTTATCAAGCCGTCTACTTTTCTGGCTTCGCCGGCCCAATACGCCCGCCTAAGCTCGCCTCACATCGCCGCCGCGGACCTGAAAAAATACGCCTGTTATCAAATAAAGCTGTCAAAAAGCCGCGGGGCGATGAGCAGCGGACTGTGACAGTTATCACTCATCCGATCTCGCTGCCCTTCGGCTTTTTCCCAGCTTTATTGCTAGCCTGTCACTAAGCACTCACACTAAACTACACTGTTCTATCCCTATACCGGCGCCCCCGGAGCCTCCCGCAACTCAATAAAGTTACTAACCCCTAAACCGCCGCTCCTAGACCCCGCCGCAACTCTTATAAATGTATTAACCCCTAAACCGCCGCTCCCGGACACCGCTGCCACCTACAGTATACCTAGTAACCCCTATCCTGCCCCCCCTACACCGTCGCCCTCTATTATAAAGTTATTATCCCCTATCCTGCTGATCCCGCACCTCTCCGCAACTAAATAAATAGTTTAACCCCTAAACCGCCGCTCCCTGAACCCGCCGCAACCTATATTAAACCTATTAACCCCTATCCTGCCCCCCTACACCGTCGTCACCTATAATAAATTTATTAACCCCTAATCTGCCTCCCCTACACAGTCGCCCCTATAATAAATTTATTAAACCCTATCCTGCCCCCCACTACGCCGCCACCACTGTAATAAAATTATTAACCCCTAAACCTAAGTCTAACCCTAACGCCCCCCTAACTTAAATATTAATTAAATAAATCTAAATAATATTTTTATTATTAACTAAATGAATCCTATTTAAAACTAAATACTTACCTATAAAATAAACCCTAATATAGCTACAATATAAATAATAATTATATTCTAGCTATCTTAGGATTTATTTTTATTTTACATGTACCTTTCAATTTATTTTAACTAGGTACAATAGCTATTAAATAGTTATTAACTATTTAATAGCTTACCTAGCTAAAATAAACTGAAATTTACCTGTAAAATAAATCCTAACCTAAGTTACAATTACACCTAACACTACACTATACTTTAATAAATTATTCCTATTTAAAACTAAATACTTACCTGTAAAATAAACCCTAATATAGCTACAATATAATTATTAATTACATTGTAGCTATCTTAGGATTTATATTTATTTTACAGGTAACTTTGTATTTATTTTAGCTAGTTAGAATAGTTATTAAATAGTTATTAACTATTTAATAACTACCTAGCTAAAAGAAATACAAAATTACCTGTAAAATAAATCCTAACTTAAGTTACAATTAAACCTAATACTACACTATCATTAAATTAATTAAATAAACTACCTACAAATAACTACAATTAAATACAATTACATAAACTAACTAAAGTACAAAAAATAAAAAAAGCTAAGTTACAAAAAATAAAAAAATAAGTTACAAACATGTTAAAAATATTACAACAATTTTAAGCTACTTACACCTAATCTAAGCCCCCTAATAAAATAACAAACCCCCCCAAAATAAAAAATGCCCTACCCTATTCTAAATTAAATAAAATTCAAAGCTCTTTTACCTTACCAGCCCTTAAAAGGGCCATTTGTGGGGGCATGCCCCAAAGAAAACAGCTCTTTTGCCTGTAAAAGAAAAATACAACCCCCCCCCAACATTAAAACCCACCACCCACATACCCCTAATCTAACCCAAACCCCCCTTACAAAAACCTAACACTAATCCCCTGAAGATCATCCTACCTTGTCTTCACTCAGCCGAGCAGCGATGGAACCGAAGTGGACATCCGACGGACTACGACGAATGAAGGCTCCTTTAAGGGACGTCATCCAAGATGGCGTCCCCTCAATTCCGATTGGCTGATAGGATTCTATCAGCCAATCGGAATTAAGGTAGGAAAAATCTGATTGGCTGATGGAATCAGCCAATCAGATTCAAGTTCAATCCGATTGGCTGATCCAATCAGCCAATCAGATTGAGCTCACATTCTATTCCAATCAGATTTTTCCTACCTTAATTCCGATTGGCTGATAGAATCCTATCAGCCAATCGGAATTGAGAGGACGCCATCTTGGATGACGTCCCTTAAAGGAGCCTTCATTCGTCGTAGTCCGTCGGTGAAGAAGGAGGTTCCGCGTCGGCGGAAGGAAGATTCAAGACCCGGCTTGGAAGATGACATCGCCCGGATAGAAGACCTCTTCAGCGCCTCTTTGAAGATGACATCGGCCGGATCGAAGACTTTTCTTCAGCGCCGCCTGGATGATGACTTCATCGGATGGAAGATTTCTTCAGCACCGCTTGGAGGATTAACTTCTTCCGCTCCGGATATCCACTTCGGTTCCATCGCTGCTCGGCTGAGTGAAGACAACTAAAGGTAGGATGATCTTCAGGGGATTAGTGTTAGGTTTTTGTAAGGGGGGTTTGGGTTAGATTAGGGGTATGTGGGTGGTGGGTTTTAATGTTGGGGGGCATTGTATTTTTCTTTTACAGGCAAAAGAGCTGTTTTCTTTGGGGCATGCCCCCAAAAATGGCCCTTTTAAGGGCTGGTAAGGTAAAAGAGCTTTGAAGTTTATTTAATTTAGAATAGGGTAGGGCATTTTTTTATTTTGGGGGGGGGGTTGTTATTTTATTAGGGGGCTTAGATTAGGTGTAAGTAGCTTAAAATTGTTGTAATATTTTTAACATGTTTGTAACTTATTTTTTTATTTTTTGTAACTTAGCTTTTTTTATTTTTTGTACTTTAGTTAGTTTATGCAATTGTATTTAATTGTAGTCATTTGTAGGTAGTTTATTTAATTAATTTAATGATAGTGTAGTATTAGGTTTAATTGTAACTTAAGTTAGGATTTATTTTACAGGTAATTTTGTATTTCTTTTAGCTAGGTAGTTATTAAATAGTTAATAACTATTTAATAACTATTCTAACTAGCTATACTACTTATATTGTAGCTATATTAGGGTATATTTTAAAGGTAAGTATTTAGTTTTAAATAGGATTCATTTAGTTAATAAGAGTTAATTTATTTAGATTTATTTAATTAATATTTAAGTTAGGGGGGCGTTAGGGTTAGGGTTAGACTTAGGTTTAGGGGTTAATAATTTTATTACAGTGGCGGCGGTGTAGTGGGGGGCAGGATAGGGGTTAATAAATTTATTATAGGTGGCGACGGTGTAGGGGGGGCAGATTAGGGGTTATTAAATTTATTATAGGTGGCGACGGTGTAGGGGGGGCAGGATAGGGGTTAATACATTCAATATAGGTTGCGGCGGGTTCAGGGAGCGGCGGTTTAGGGGTTAATACATTTATTATAGTTGCGGTGGGCTCCGGGAGCGGCGGTTTAGGGGTTGATATGTATAGAGTAGCTTGCGGTGGGCTCCGGGAGCGGCGGTTTAGGGGTTAATATGTATAGAGTAGCTTGCGGTGGGCTCCGGGAGCGGCGGTTTAGGGGGTAATAACTTTATTTAGTTGCGGCGGTGTAGGGGGGACAGATTAGTGGTGTTTAGACTCGGGGTACATGTTAGGGTGTTAGGTGTAGACAGCTCCCATAGGAATAAATGGGATGTCTGTCAGCAGCGAACTTGTACTTTCGCTATGGTCAGACTCCCATTGATTCCTATGGGATCCGCTGCCTCCAGTGGTGGCGGTTTGAAAACCAGGTACGCTGGGCCGTAAAAGTGCAGAGCGTACCTGCTAGTTTTTTGATAACTAGCAAAAGTAGTGAGAATGTGCCGCACTTGTGTGCGGAACATCTGGAGTGACGTAAGAATCGATCTGTGTCGGACTGAGTCCGGCGGATCGATGCTTACGTCACAAAATTCTACTTTTGCCGGTCTCGAGCCTTTGATAACTAAGGCGTATCAGCCTCGCCACAAATACGCTGCGGAATTCCAGCGTATTTGAGGTTGACGGCTTGATAACTAGGCCCCTTAATCTTAACCCCCTCGGGACAATCCCATTCTTTACATAGTTTTCTAGGCTAGCTGTTTCTGCCCGTAATTTAATCTGTTTAACAAGCAGTTTTTTATACTCCTTAAATGCTGTAAAGATGTTTAATGGATTTACCTCTCCATTCTTACTTTCTAGGGTGCCAGGCACCGACAAGGTAGCAATTAAGTCTGCTTCCCATGTTTCATCCGAAAGTTCATATGCAATTGCCAAAAGGTAGGACTCTAAACTTAGTCCCAGGGCTCAACAGCCGCACATCAACCACGTTTAATGAAAGTTATCAAAATTTGAAAAAGTTAAATGCTCTACTTCATCCACCCGAGTACCAGAAAAAGGACCTTGATCCAAGTGGCTGGTAATAAACAGTTATAAACTAGATATAAAGGTGGTGGATGGAAAAACAGAGAATGAATTAAAGTGTTTTGTTTCAGAACTTAATAACAATAACAGAAATATTACTCTGACCCTAAATTTCAGTAAGACGGATTTATCCTTCCTTGATTTACATATAAGAATTGAAAGGGATACTCTAATAACTGAGAATTTTAGGAAGGAAACAGCCACGAATAGTGTACTTGAGGCACATAGCCATCATCCTGAGCATTTGAAGAGAGGCATCCCAAAAGGTCAATTCCTGTGTTTACGCAGGAATTGTTCCTCAGTCTCAAAATACAATGAACATGCCACCTCTATGGAACAACGTTTTAAAACTAGGGGTTACTCGAAGAGAGTAATAGCACATGCTAGAACCTATGCCCAGAAGACAGAAAGGAATGTGCTGTTAACCCCAAAATCAAGAGAAAGTGACAACAGAATCAGACTTATCACGGAGTATAACTGCCACTGGAATCAGTTAAGAGATATACTCAAGAAAAACTGGAGTGTTCTCTTAAATGATGACAATTTTGCCAAAGAGATAGGAGAAGCCCCCCTTCTAACAGCAAGGAGAGCCCCTAATCTTAAAGACAGACTAGTCAAGAGCAAATTTGTTACTCCTTAAAAGAATTGGTTGTCTAGACAAAAGCTGATAGGCAACTTTCCATGCAAAAAGTGTGTGGCCTGTCGGTTTATGTTACAGACAAAAGTCTTTTCAGTAAATGAGGAGAAAATTTACAGGTTAAAACACTTTTTTAACTGTAATACAGAAGGTGTAATCTATCTCCTCTCTTGTAGCTGCCCTTGTTTCTATGTCGGGAAAACGAAACGGATTCTGAAAGACAGAATCCTGGAACACAGGGACGACATAAAAAATAAGGTACAAACCAGCAGTGTAGCCAGACACTTTGAAACCTTTCATAACAGTCTACCTGACTGTATGAGGGTGACAGGCATTGACAAGGGAATTACCAATGGTAGAGGGGGCAATAATGATAAAATCCTCCTGCAAAAAGAATGCAGGTGGATTTATAACCTAGCTACCATTGGTCAAAGAGGTCTTAATGAAAAGCTTGATATGGGAAGCTTCCTTTAGCACTCATTAGACCCCTTTGTGTTTCGATTCCCCTCATCCGTTGGTTCAATTGCGGTCTTTACTAACCTAACCCCTAGCGAATTTAGGTTTATAGTAATTGGCAGAACGATAATTGTATATATGTATATGTTGATTAGTATTAATTTTTACCTTTTAATTATTCAAAACTCTTTTTGTGCTTATTATTTCACCTGTTCTTATTGGCGGTTTTCTAAATCCCTATAAAATAGCACGTATGACGTGCAAACTAACATGCCCTGATGAAGCCCCGTCCCTTTGATGACGTAAGGGTGAAACACGTGTCGGCGATTGGTCAGCCGACTCACATGGTGACCATGCTGTTTGGCGGAGCCCTTTGCTGAAACTGTGCGCTACGGAGGAATCGAGCAGGAAACTTTTCTGGCGTGATGGTGTGTACATAAAGAGTACATAAACACGCTACCGAGGTGTAACAGATATCATTTGGAGGATAACGGATGTTTGTCGACTACTCAAGTTTAGGAACGGCTGGTGTGAGGTCCTAAAAGGGAAATTGGAGCTACGCTAAAGTTGCGGGTAAACCAAGACAGCTTTGAAAGGGTGCAGTTGACAGAGGGGTACTATTTAAACAGTAAGTACCCTCCTCTACCCTTTCTCTTCCAGCTTGACGTATGTGCTTTGTTTTGCCTTCTATTATACGTTGCATTAACCTGACCTCCCGCTGAATACTTGCTTCTGTGTCTGCTTGAGTGACTCTCCCTATCTATATCTGCTCCACCTATTAACAGCTTACAACCGCATACCGCTTGTTTAATGCTATTATGACAACGACCTGCTCTTTTTCTGCTGTTGGGCACCTTATCGAATAGTGCATTATCTACCTTGGGGACTTTGCACCTGTTATTTTGGTTCTAGTCTGGAGGACTGTTCAACATCCTAAGTCCCTGAAGGAATCTTTTTGAATATGTTAATTTTGCCTATTTGATTCATATTCTATCTTGTTTGCCTCTGATTGTGCTGTGCCACATTATCTTGTTATGCTTTAAGCTTGTTTCGCGTACAACTTTTACTATAAGTATGACAAGTACTGTATTTAGGAACGTAAATTGCTCTGATTATAGGTGTTTCAGTTTTCACTAAAACCTTTTATTAGGTCTGATACACACCTGTGAGCTTTCCTTCCTCCTACAGCACTATGTTGAGCAAACTGCTAATGAATTCACATGTCTAATATATATGTGTATAGCTCCACTCTGCATGGGTAACACTTGGGCCGGCCCACTGGTGTAATTATTTTTGTTGACTATAGGTTAACTATTTGTTACTGTAAATTTTGGGTATGGTTTGTATTATTTTTGCTTTTGCCAGGGTGGATCTGACTTGGTCCGGACCTACTGGTCACACAATAAAACCACCTTTCTGAAAGTAATTTTTCTACAAGTGTTTTTCTTAAAAAAGAGTGCTTTATTCCCAGTCTTTGGCGAATGCCACTATTTTGTGCCATTCTTCTCTCTTTGTTATTGTGGAAATATATATATATATATATATATATATATATATCAATAGTAGAAAAGAGTTATTTAGCAGGTAACGGTTAAAACAAACAATCTTTATTCCACAACTTGGGTTAAAATCACATCCATGGGTCACAAATCAAGGCAATAAGCAGTAAGATCCGCTAACATGTTTCGGCTAAGAAGCCGTAATCATAGCTAAGGATCTTTACACCTGTTCAGCTATTTAAAACGTGAAAAGTATCCTGATTGGTTAAATCAAAAAGAGCTGCAATTGGATGCCATTATCCAGTCTTAAAGATTTTAAAGAGATACAACCCTAAATCCTGTAACTTATGGGGACTGGGATATATCAAAATAATTTCTTTCTGTATACTTACATATATACGTTCTGACTATTGAAAAAAACAAAAACATAAAGGGCTTTATAAATGCACACAAAAATGCAGAGTATGTGAGTTTATTACAGTTTTGGATAATTTAAGGTCTGAGGTACAGGGGAAATTTTTCAAATTAAAAGCTGCTTAAAATGTACATCTACCTATGTAATTTATGTCCTAACATGCCTACAGTGTCTTCTGCAATATGTAGGATTAACCCTGTATACCCTTCTACAGTGGCACCGGAGCACACATTTTAAGGGGTTAAACACATTTGAAACAAAATACACTTTTTTTTAAAATAATATGCTGTGACAAAATCTAGACTTTGTTGTCTTAGTGAGGGGCTTGCTATGGAGTAACAGCACTCTTCATCTTCCCTCCTTTCTGGGAGTTCTGGGGGTGGGGATCCAACTTTGATGTTGAATGTTTGATGCCTTAACCCAAAGGCTCTTCTGGAATATCTTTTGCTTGTTGCCGCCAACTTGTTTTCTGAAGATCGATTCCTTAGCTAATTATGGTTTTTAATCCCTTAAGGACGGGCAACATACCGGTCCTGGTACAGATACAGATATAAATATATATAGAGAGATATTTATTTAAGTGAAGAACATAGGAATTTGACGTATTTGTATTTAATAAAAAAACAAAAAAACATTTAAACATATTACATATTTTAAGGTATTTGACTGGGAAGGGCTCCGAAGTATATATATATGTGTGTGTGTGTTTATATGTCACCTGGGGAGCTCCAGTCTCTTCCTGAAAGCCAAGCAGACTTGCCTAATACCTGTGTATGCTTACCTTGTTCCAAAAGCTTTACCTATCTTGTATCCCATGACAATCTCACCAGCAGTACCCGCTGGTTATCCTGTGCCTATTGATAACCCTGTATCTACTATACCAGAGACAGCCTGCCTGAAATAAGATATATATGTATATTATTATTATTTTTATCGGTTATTTGTAGAGCGCCAACAGATTCTGCAGCGCTATAAACATAGGCGGTATACAAGGTAGCAATTATAGGGATCAAATGGGTAGAGGGCCCTGCCTAGAGTCACACTGTTGTAGTTAGCTCTTGTGAAGGTGATCAGCAGTTGGGCTCTTAGGCTTACATTCTAAGGGGGTTCATGGTGGATAGCAATGAAGGAGAGGAACTGGTATTAGGAAAGGTTATTGTAGGTTGTATGTGATGATCTAGGTCAAAAGAGAAAATGGGCGCCTCATAGTGAACTCCGTAAACAAAATGTAAGAAATAATAAAGAATAAAACTCACAATTGAGATGGCACTTGTGAGAGTGCAAACAGGCAAACTGACGATCACAGTAGTCAGCTCACTGGATACTAATCCTGTATCAGGGGTGGCTGGAAAAATTTCTCCTGCGTCTAGGCGGATATATTCTCCAAATTCACAGTCTCCTACCAGCGATACACCAGTGTAAATCCCACAGCAAGCTCAGGTGATTAATGTGCTGGAATAAAGTCACCTTATAGAAAGATTACATATACTGTATATGCGTGTTTTCGTGGAAGTAAAAAAGCAGACTCCTCCGTATTAAAACTGCTAGCAATTTCATTACTATCCATGAAATATATATCTGCCTAGACGCAGGAGAATTTTTTCCAGCCACCCCTGATACGGGATTAGTATCCAGTGAGCTGTCTACTGTAATATCAGTCTGCCTGTTTGTACTCTCACAAGTGCCATCTCTATTGTTAGTTTTATTCTTTATTATTTCTTACATTTTGTTTACGGAGTTTACTATGAGGCGCCCATTTTCTCTTTTGACCTAGATCCTCACAGCGAACCAAGATCACTCTCCACAAGTGGAGCTGCCTTATATCATCCTAAAATTAGATTCCCGTCACCACAGAATATCACATTGGAACTTTTATATATATGAACTATATTTATCAAAAAGTTTAATACGCTAATTGTGTTTTCTTTTTACTTTGTTTTCTTTTTACTTTGTTCACAATATATGCTATCATATAAAGTTTGTTCAACACACACAGAGTTGCAATACTGTTGAAGATTAGCCTAATTATAGCACAGATTTTTTACTTCTCTCTTTTTCACATCCTTTACTAGCAGAGAGTGCGCCACCTTCCTGGGTGCTATTACCTAGTATTTTTAGTGTAGGTTGTATTCATCCCTGAACAGAAGAGTCTTTAAAGAGTGCTTGAAGCTTTCAAAACTAGGGGAGAGTCTTGTGGCACTAGGCAGAGAGTTCAACAAGATAGGAGCCAGTCTGGAGAAGTCCTGTAAATGGAAATATAAGGAGGTAACAAGAGAGGAGGAGAGTAGGAGGTTGTGAGCTGAGCAAAGGGGACAGGAGGGAGAGTATCTGGAGAAAATGGGGCCTATTTATCATTGTGTCAATCTCAACACATTCGCTGGAGTCAATACGCTCATCAGACACCGCTAATCTACATACAACAGCCTTATTTATTAAAAAGTCTGTCAAAAACACAACTTTATTTATACCATTTCATTACTGTCCATGAAAAAACAAGCACAATTCTCTAAAGCAAATCTTTTATTTTTCATCTGTTAATGTCCAAGAAATAGCTATATTTATACCCGAACAAACAATATTTTATAGAAAGTAATTTTCTATGTATTTGTTATACAAAAAACTGATATATGATATTTTCACATAAATCAATGTGTATTTATATTTCTAGAAATTATGATATGCCTATCTCATGTTTTTTTGTTTTTTAAAAATGATTATTAATGCTAGAATTTGTACATATATATTATACTTGTATATATATGTGTTATGTCAGAAATGTTTTGCAAACATATTTACATGTCCCAAACTTCCTTTTTTGTTCTAAACAATGTTGTCTTTCATATCTCTGTTTATTTATACCACTATATGTATATAGTGTAAATGTATTATTATTCTGAGCAGAAATAATTGCGAATATAACATAATCAGGGTATTATATGTATTTATTTGCAATCAATGGATATTTTAAGAGCTGGGCCAGTTTTTTCTCTGCATCTGTGTAACCCGTCCTGATTGCAGTCTAGTTTGAAACACCACCCCTACACAGGTGTAAAAAATAGGCTGGCATATAAGATGACACTTCTTAATGAAAATGAAATTCAAGAGAAGGACGAAAAACACTGAAAATAACATGACAGTAAAGAGGTGATTTTAATTTCTGCTGTATCTGATTCATGACAGTTTAATGTTAGGTAGACTATCCCTTTGAGCTATCATCTTAAGATTATACTGACTCAAACATCATTCGAATTTTAAAATCTTTGTCTAAAATATTACACTGTGTGTCCTAATGTCATCATCAATGTTTAACTGTAATACTAATTTCACATATACATACTTTAAAAGTATAATACACAATGTAATAAATGGCACTTTCAAATTCTGATGAGTGATCAATGACACAAGTATAGAGCAATTTGATTTGCTAGTGATAGTAGAACATGTATATTAAAATCAGATTGGCTGATGTCATAAATCATGTGATTGTGCATTTCCGAATCAAAGTGGTTGAAAATGTCACTAGTTTGTGGGTTGTTTTTGAGTATTGCGTCAAATTTGATGCGAGAAAGTGTTGTGTCAAATTTGGTGAGAAGTGGAGAGTGGGACTTGTATTACATGCTTTAAACATGGTGCAAATAGATTTATCCAAAAAAAAAAGGAAGTTAGCTATATTATCATAAGACAAGAGCAAAGAGGATGTGGTATAAACCACAACTCTGGGACTGCGCTAGGTTACCCAAAACAATAAATAAATTGTAATGGGATATTGGTAAAGGTTGCTTATTACAACCAATTACACTGTAAACTGTGTCTCTGCAGCTGGGTCAAAAAGCAGAAGAGATATCCCTAAAGTTCTTCCAAACTGTAAATTTGAGTAATGAAAGGAAAATTGACCTAAGCGCACAAAACTTCAGTCCATCTATAATAATTTAGAAGACAATGTATAAAATGATGTATAAAAAATACAATTTGGGAAGTTTTTGGAAAGCTACATGGTGTCTGTGCGCAAGAACGGCGGTCTATATATAATAAAGATTGTAACAGGACAAATGTGTATACGTATATAAAGGTTAGTCAAACTTATATAGTGCTTACTGCAAGTAGTTTACAAATCATACAATGCAAGTAAAATCAATGTAAAATCAATGCCGTTATATATATAGCTCAGTGGTTACACACAATATCATTGAGCATAAGGTGAAAAAGGAAAGGAAACGAACAGTAGCAGTGCACAGAATAAGATTAAGATTTACTATAATAATAATAATAATAATTAAACAGTGCAATGCAAAAGGTTAAACCATGCAGTTCATATGGATTATAAAGCAAAATTCCACAGATAGAAGTCCAATGTGCGGATCACAGGGATGTGTGAGTTCTTATCCGTGGCTATGGTTTAAGAAATGGGTACTCACCAACCGTTACCTCAATCCTATGAGGTAAGGTATGCACTCAAACTGAAGTGTGTGTAGCCTTCAGTCAAGAATAAGTTGACAGCATCTGGGTCTCTCTAGATATGTGGACTCAATTAGATTTCCATGCAATCCCAGCACAGCGTCCTCTACTGCCAGTTTTAGCTTCCAAGATAGTATACAGGAATAAGGATAAGACAAAGCTACAATAGTGTGATTCTGTTTATTGTGAGTAAAAACACACAGCACACAAAGTGGTTATGATACTGACAAAAAAGAAACAGTTCTCCAAATATATAAGTAAAGTGCAGGTGCTGGGTATCTATAAACTGTCAAGACTGGATCAAAGCGTGTAGAGAAAATGGGTGTTCAGTTCTCACTGTGCCTGACTCACCACTCCAAGGAAGTTTCCAAAACCCAGGCTGGCGAGGGACTGTGGCAAGTAGCCAACCCTACCCCTTATGCTCCAGTTCTTTGGGTCCGACTGCGATCATTGCGTTCCTCCACAAACAGTGTTGTACCTTCACTGAGGCTATACAACACGTGTGATCGTTGCTTCCCGGTGACGTCATCAACCAAGCGCTGGATGGCTACCAGTGGTGTATACGGCTACTCCATCCGTCTTCATACTTTCAATGGATCCAGGATAAGAACAGTCACCCAAGGCTGATAGGTAGGTAGTATAGAGGATAGGAGGGCTCCTCTCCTACGTAAAGTAACAACAAATAATCCAAGACAAACCAAGGCTTTATTATATTCAGATTAAAAAGTACATGGGTACCAAGGCATAGTAGGGAAGAGAGTATAAATGGTCTTTTTTGTTTCGACAATGCGTAGCCGTAATCATAGGCCATAGATTCTTACAGGTGTTACACTTATTTAAACTATACATAAGTTACCCATTGGTGGATAAAAACACACACACACACCCTTCCTTTCCTCACCTGATAAAGAAAACAGTGTTAACCCATTCAATTCACAGCTGTGGAAAAAAACAGCATCATGAATTTCCCATAAATTAAAATCATAGTTAAATACATACAGGGAGTGCAGAATTATTAGGCAAGTTGTATTTTTGAGGATTAATTTTATTATTGAACAACAACCATGTTCTCAATGAACCCAAAAAACTCATTAATATCAAAGCTGAATATTTTTGGAAGTAGTTTTTAGTTTGTTTTTAGTTTTAGCTATTTTAGGGGGATATCTGTGTGTGCAGGTGACTATTACTGTGCATAATTATTAGGCAACTTAACAAAAAACAAATATATACCCATTTCAATTATTTATTTTTACCAGTGAAACCAATATAACATCTCAACATTCACAAATATACATTTCTGACATTCAAAAACAAAACAAAAACAAATCAGTGACCAATATAGCCACCTTTCTTTGCAAGGACACTCAAAAGCCTGCCATCCATGGATTCTGTCAGTGTTTTGATCTGTTCACCATCAACATTGCGTGCAGCAGCAACCACAGCCTCCCAGACACTGTTCAGAGAGGTGTACTGTTTTTCCTCCTTGTAAATCTCACATTTGATGATGGACCACAGGTTCTCAATGGGGTTCAGATCAGGTGAACAAGGAGGCCATGTCATTAGATTTTCTTCTTTTATACCCTTTCTTGCCAGCCACGCTGTGGAGTACTTGGACGCGTGTGATGGAGCATTGTCCTGCATGAAAATCATGTTTTTCTTGAAGGATGCAGACTTCTTCCTGTACCACTGCTTGAAGAAGGTGTCTTCCAGAAACTGAGTTGAGCTTGACTCCATTATCAAAGCGAATAGGCCCCACAAGCTCATCTTTGATGATACCAGCCCAAACCAGTACTCCACCTCCACCTTGCTGGCGTCTGAGTCGGACTGGAGCTCTCTGCCCTTTACCAATCCAGCCACGGGCCCATCCATCTGGCCCATCAAGACTCACTCTCATTTCATCAGTCCATAAAACCTTAGAAAAATCAGTCTTGAGATATTTCTTGGCCCAGTCTTGACGTTTCAGCTTGTGTGTCTTGTTCAGTGGTGGTCGTCTTTCAGTCTTTCTTACCTTGGCCATGTCTCTGAGTATTGCACACCTTGTGCTTTTGGGCACTCCAGTGATGTTGCAGCTCTGAAATATGGCCAAACTGGTGGCAAGTGGCATCTTGGCAGCTGCACGCTTGACTTTTCTCAGTTCATGGGCAGTTATTTTGCACCTTGGTTTTTCCACACGCTTCTTGCGACCCTGTTGACTATTTTGAATTAAACCCTTGATTGTTCAATGATCACGCTTCAGAAGCTTTGCAATTTTAAGAGTGCTGCATGCCTCTGCAAGATATCTCACTATTTTTGACTTTTCTGAGCCTGTCAAGTCCTTCTTTTGACCCATTTTGCCAAAGGAAAGGAAGTTGCCTAATAATTATGCACACCTGATATAGGGTGTTGATGTCATTAGACCACACCCCTTCTCATTACAGAGATGCACATCACCTAATATGCTTAATTGGTAGTAAGCTTTCAAGCCTATACAGCTTGGAGTAAGACAACATGCATAAAGAGGATGATGTGGTCAAAATACTCATTTGCCTAATAATTCTGCACTCCCTGTATATACAAAATTATATATATATATATATATATATATATATATATATACTTAGAATATACATAGAATAAGAGTGTATCAAAATAGAAATATATACGTTTAAATAACAGAATTGACATATATCGTTTTGGCTACAAATGGCTACAAATCTAGTTTATACAATGATGATTATTCAATTGCATAAGTATAAACATTGACAACAATAAATCAAAGGGTGATGGATCATTTTGCTCCATAAAAAGTAGATGTTCACTTGTCCTAACTAACCTCATGTTTTTGTATGCTGAAACATACTCTTTTAAGGAATAAAAAATCTACATTTTTTCTACTACCTCGTTTTTGGAATTCCTTTTTTATACAGAGGCATAACATAAATTAATAAATAAATACCCTAGTACATATTAATGCAGAATAACTTTCATAATCAGCCCATATCTACTTATCTGAATTGATACATCATATGCTAATTTATTTATGGGCTGCTTGAATATAGATTTTTAGAGCACAACTATTTTCTATTTGAGGGAATTTAGTATGTCCAGTTGAGGAGTACAGCTATGAGGGCAAAATTTATCCCCTCATATGCTAATTTATTTATGGGCTGGCTTGAATATATAGAAACCTCTTTGGACATACTAATCCTTTCTCAAGTAAAATCCTTTATTACAAAAGATTTATTGACGATCTTATTTTGATCACCTCATTTACCTTACAGGAGGCAGATTCCTTTGTGGAATATCTTAAGTTATGTATCCCTGAAATACAGTTTACCTTTAAATGGCAAATAAGAAAAAATACATTTTTGGGATATTGAGCTTACTATGGACTTTAAGTCTAGGAAAATTAAAACTCGAGTGTATCGCAAACCTATTGTGGGTAATTATTTATTACACTTTCTAAGCTCACATCCAAAACATGTATTTTGAGGAATAGCGAAGAGGATTAGTTCAAGGAAAGATACCTTTCTCTCTGAATGTGTATCTTTGCAAGATAGGCTGTGAAAACATGGCTATAATGAGAAAGTTATTAGACATGCTCTTGAAGATACACAAAAGAGAGAAAGAAGTAGCCTTTTGAAATCTAGCAATCAATCCCGTATGAATAGGGGGAGAGAGGAGAAAAGACCCACCTTTGTGACTAAATATTTGATGCAATACTACCAAATATGCAGTATCATTAAAAAATATCTACCCATCCTATATGGAGATGATTTACTTAAATACACAGTTAAGGATGGTTGTAGATTCATATATAGGAAGAATTTGACTCTGGGAAATATGGTTTCACTGAGCCAACTGCGAAAACCTGTGAGTCAGAGTTCTTGGCTTAGACATGATGGAACACACAAATGTGGAAAGAATTGTCATCAAGGTGGGCACTCAATTTACATCCTATGTGACAAATCAATCTTTTAACACTAGAGGCTGTATAAATTGTTCAACGACGTTCGTGATTTACCTCATTGGTTTTACATATCATAAATTACAGTACGTGGGTATGACTACCCGTGATGTTCGTACAAGGATACGGGAGCACCTGGGGTACATCAGGAATGGTAATCTTTGTTCAGAATTGGCCAGACACTTTATTGAAGTTCATAATGGGAATGTGTGCAACTTTGAATGGAATGCAATAGAGATCGTAAGATGCCCTCCCAGGTGTGGAGATAAATGGCCCATTTTAGCCAGGCAAGAAGTCTATTAGATAAACAAAATGTGCACACTTGTACCTAATGGCTTCAATGCAGAAAATTATATCATTAACTTCTGGGTATGAATTGTATTTTTTTGCATTTTTGATATATGAATGGTGTAAAATAGATGAACTATGAATCTATAGGTTGAGGTTTAACACTAATAAGTTCTATGATGTATCAATTCAGATAAGTAGATATGGGCTGATTATGAAAGTTATTCTGCATTAATGTGTACTAGGGTATTTATTTATTCATTTATGTTAGGCCTCTGTATGCCTATGCTTTATTAATCAAGCTTGATTCTGTACTTGACAGGTTGATACCATGTAACCACCTTATGATGTGTGTGCAAACTTTACAAGTGTTGTTTACTTTTTATGGAGCAAAAGGATTCATCAACCTTTGATTTATTATTGTCAATGTTTATACTTATGCAATTAAATAATCATCATTGTATAAACTAGATTTGTAGCCAAAACTATATATGTTAATCCTGTTGTTTAAATGTATATATTGCTATTTGATACACTCTTATTCTATGTATATATATATGAGTTTGTGTATATGTATTTAACTATGATTTTAATTTAAATGAAATTCATGATGCTGATTTTTTCCACATCTGTGAATTGAATGGGTTAACACTGTTTTCTTTATCAGGTGAGGGAAGGAAGGGTGTGTGTGTGTGTTTTTATCCACCAATGGGTAACTTATGTATAGTTTAAATAAGTGTGATACCTGTAAGAATTTATGGCCTATGATTACGGCTACGCATTGCCGAAACGCGTAAGACCATTTCTACTGTCTTTCCCTACTATGTCTTGGTATGCATGTACTTTTTAATCTGAATATAATAAAGCCTTGGTTTTATTATAATCGAAGAGGAGGTTCATCTTGGATTATTTGTTGTTACGAAGTGGTTATCCTTATAGGAAATTACCTCAAACATATGAGGTATGTACAGGCTCAAAATCAAACAAATACGGGTGTTCTAAGGTCTAGATTATAAAAGATCCATTATTAGGAAATACAGATTAAAAATGAAAAATTAGGAGATATAGGTTAGGAAATAAGAATTCATCCAATGTTACAGTTAGTCTAATATTGAAATAATCCAATATGAAAAAGAAGAAGGGGGTGAAGGTTATCGGAAACTACATAAGGAAAGCAAATAAATCAATGTCCTTATTTAAACCATGAGGTTGTAAGGTATTCAGAAAGTGAATCCAATAGGTTTCTCTTTTTCTAAGTGTAAGAAACCTATTACCTCCCCTACCACTGGTGTTCACATTTTCCAAGACAGTTCCTCTAAGACACTTGGGATTTTTATTATGTATTGTTTTGTAGTGTTTTGAGAAATTGTGGCCCTCAAATCTCGTTTCTATATTGTTAATGTGCTCAAAAAGACGCTTTTTATAGGGGCGTTTTGTGCGTCCTATATATTGATGGCCACATCCACACTCTAGAAGTTAAAACACATAGGTGGTCTTGCAATTAGTCAGAGTTTTTAGATTGCATATATTTCTAAGGTCCTCCTTAGATTCAATTGCTTTAGTAGGTTTATTGCTTTTATAGGCATGCAGACAGCCCAAACAGTTAGCCCTATTACATTTAAAAAAGCCTTTTGCTTCATTTGTTAACCAATTGTTTTTATTAGGGACATTTTTTTAACTTGGAGGGTGCTAGTATGTTTTTAAGACTCTTGTTTTTTCTAAAAGTAATTCTAGGATTTTTACCTACTACTTTCTCTAAAAGGGAATCTTGCTGTAGGATTGGTCAGTATTTTTTGACAATCTTTTTAATTTCTGGTGCTGCCTCATTGAACGAGGTAATAAAACCAATCCCCCCGCTGCAGTCGTCAATTTGAGTTCCCTGGTTTTTATCCATTTTCTTTTTTTTTTTATGATTTTGAATGAGTGTTATTCTGTCAAGATTTCTTGCTTTCATTGATGTCTTCTCAACAAATTTTTTAGGGTATTTTTTCTGTATACATTTCTTAGTTAGTTCTAACTAAAATCTTCAATTTTGGAGCAATTTTTTTGTATTCTTTGAAATTGCCCATAGGGTACATTTTGGATCCAGGGGGATAATGGGCACTATCTGCTCACAGATACCCATTACGGTCCATTTCCTTTCTAAAGAGTTTGGTGAGAACCTTTTCACCCTCATTAAAGAATGTGACATCTAAAAAGTATATGTGTGTGTCTGATATGTGATGGGTGAATTTTAAATTCTTATTATTTGTGTTCACATGTTCCACAAGTTTTTATATATCACCATAATCCCCATTCCATATCAGGAGGATGTCATCAATGTACCTTCCCCACCATACTATATTATTTTTAAAAGGATTATCGTGGTGAATATATTCATGCTCCCAGTGTCCCATATAGAGATTGGCATAGTTGGGGACCATAATGGTCCCCATTGCCGTGCCACTGGTTTGGACATAGAAACTTTTTTTCTAATTCAAAATAGTTTTTTTTCCAAAACAAAATGTATCACCTCCAGGATGAATTCTTGGTGTTCAGGGGATAGTGAGTTTTCTTTCTGTAATATTCTTTTGATGGTGTTTATACCTGCCTCATGTGGGATGCTTGGGTACAATGCAGAAACATCCAAAGTCACCCATTTATAGGAGTTTTTCCATTTTTATAGACTCCACTAGTTCAATAGTATATGCAGAATCTCCCAGGTAAGAGGGTATATTTGGTACAAGAGGTCTCAAGAAAAAATCTACATATTGAGAGAGTCTAGATGTAAGTGAGTCAATACCCGAGATTATCGGGTGCCCAGGAGGGCGTTTGGGGTCCTTATGGACTTTTGGTAGATGGTAAAACACCGCAATTTTAGGGTGTTCATTATGCAAATAATCAAACTCATTTTTACAAAGGATACCTCTATGTTTAGCGGTGTCCAAAAGGGATAAATTCTCTTTTAGGAAGCTAGCTGTAGGATTCCCATTCAATTTTCTATAGGTGTTACTATCTTCCAACAGATTGAATGGGAATCCTACAGCTAGCTTCCTAAAAGAGAATTTATCCCTTTTGGACACCGCTAAACATAAAGGTATCCTTTCTAAAAATGAGTTTGATTATTTGCATAATGAACACACTAAAATTGCGGTGTTTTATCATCTACCAAAAGTCCATAAGGACCCCATACGCCCTCCTGGGCACCCGATAAACTCGGTTATTGACTCACTTACATCTAGACTCTCTCAATATTCGCTTCTTCTAGATAATCCCTTTTGTCTTTTAAGATTATATCTCCACCCTTATCCGCTTTGCGGATCACTATATCGTTATTTCCCTCAAGTGTTTTTATGATATCCTTTTCCCACTTTTTCAGGTTAAGTGGGACCTCGGGTAGGGACAGAACTAAGCCTTTTTCTTAATACATCTAATTCTCTTTCATTTAGGGAAACTGAAGACAGATGAAATATCTTGACTAATTGTTTAGATGTTGTCGTTTGACTGTGCATTTCCCTTTTTGAGTTTCTAGCTGCCACTCTACCCCCTCGTGTTCCTTGTCTAGTTCTTTTCGTTTTCCATTTCTTTCTATGATTTTCCATTGTGGTCTTAAGTTGACATCTATTTGTTTTGCTTGCGGGGTGGAGTCCCTATAGAATTTCTTAAATCTCGAAATGTATGGGTATTTTTGGGGGGATCCCTATAAAAGGTGAGCGAGAAGTAGAGGCATTTTCAAAGTTTCCCTGATTATGCTTATATTATGGATAAGAGGATGTATTTTGTTCCTTCTATACATATGGTTTGTTGTAGTTCTGGTAGTTATGACCATTGTGATGATTGTAATTATCATAGTTATTATTCTTATTTTTATTATTATTATGTTTATTCTTATTTTTATAATTATAATGGTTATATTGTCTGTGTGACTGTGACTCTTATGTATTTATTTCATTTTTATCTCTATATCTACTAGTGCACCAAATTTGGAGCAATACTTTGCAACAAATTTGGAGCAAGACTTTGCAACAAATTTAGAGCAATAAATTGTCCCCTTGCTTTGTAATGAGAGACAAAGATGTAACATAGTCTATAAGTAGTAATTTATTTATTTCATTTTTATCCCTATATCTACTAGTGCACCAAATTTGGAGCAATACTTTGCACCAAATTGGGAGCAATTTTATTGTTGGATTTAGAAAGAGTAATAAAGTTTCTAATTTACTTTTATTATCTAATATGATTCATTTTCTTGCAGCATCCAACATAACTTTCTCCCATTGATTTCTATGGCATTCACGGCCTCAAGGGTGGCGGTTTAAACGATAGGTAGGCTTCGTCGGAAATTGATGCGGGTGTATCTGTTAAATGTTTGATAAATTGGCAAGAGGGTCAAATGGAGTTGAATGTGACGGCGAATGATCAGGATTCCACTCAAATAACACAAGAATCGATCTGCATCGGATTGATATAACGGGAGCATATATTACGTCACACATTTCAGCATTTGACGATCTTGTCGCTTTTGTAACTACAGCTGATCAAATTTGCCTCAAATTTGATGTGGACTACCAGCGCATTATCAGTTGAAGCTTTGATAAATCAGCCCCAAGGTCTGAGATATAGAGGGGAGCAGTGCAGTTGAGGACTTTGCATGCCAGAGTCGGAATTTTTTGTTTAATCCTGGTATATATACACATTGGAGCCATATACCATATCCCTTTTTAACCCTTTTAAAACGTATTTTATCAATATAAATGTTATATTTTATGTAAAGAATTTGAATATATGAGTGTAATACTTTTTATAAGTTTTCACGTATTTTAGGAATGATTTTTTTAATCCTTACGTCAGGTCTCAAGTCGCACTAATTCTTCTAGCCCTATTTGGGCTATCACTCAAGTGCAACCCATAACTTTCAACTTGTAATATAAGCGCCATTTAACATGGGCGCAATATCCATTCAAAATTTAACAGGTGTGCTAAAGCGGTCGGTCACTCGAAAACCTTCTCTGGTAAATATAATTTACCATGAATTTGTAATATCAAGTTGTGCCCTAATGTCCAGCAATGTTGCTTATTATCATTAGCGTGCCACTTGTAGTCTGGCCCATATATACTATTATGTAGTGGTTTTTGATTAGGTGACCGCTATTAAGCTTATAGTCCAAGCAAATTTTAGCGTTAAACCAATAAATAAATCCTTGTAGGTTCTGGCCTATATTTGTTATCAATTTCATAGAAAACATATGGGGCGTTTCTAACATCAGGACAAGATAAAAAATCTATTTTAAGGTATTTTTTTTAATCTACACTATATTTAGAAATGATTATAAAGAAAACTGCAAAAAAAATTTTTTCTCCATTCCCATTATTCAGTATAGGTGCATTTAACAAGAGAGCAGACATTTATGGTGAAACCAATACAGAGCAAAATTGGCAAGATTGCCTTGTCATTTAAGGACAAGTACTTTATCACCTGTTTTATATCTGTATCTAATTATCCTCAGCAGGAAGGATAGAAAAAGGGAAACAAGATAAAACATGGCGGTTAACAGAGGCCTCTGACCTATTACACAGTGGAAAATCACGTGACCAGAAGTGACCAACTAGCAGGAACAGAAAAAAAACAAAGTGATACTGTCCGAGGAAAGATTAAGATTCTCTTCTAGTTTTCAAATATTCCTTAAAAACTCTACTGTTTAGGGATGCATACGACATACACTGTCACTAACTTTTCTTAGCACAGTTCCTCTCATCCTCCTTTGTCATCCCCTTAGCATCTGAGCCTATGAGCCCATCGATTACATATGCGGCGTTGCCCGCAAAAGCCAGCGTGGACAGTCTTTAGTCGGAAATCACATATACGCCGCCGCATATAAATGTGGCGTGTATATTTCACCTGTCACTCGCTAATTTTACTCCCAAAAAACTAACATAGAACCATAGAAAATTGAGAAATTTTACTCCATTTTCACCTCGCCACTCTAGGCAGACGCAGAAAGCCTTGCACTGAAAATGTGAGCACCGTAACTCCCTGGAAGTATTAACAAACACCTAATGCATGTGCAGTATCTATCTACCTGTCAACCATCATCCCCCACTGCAATAACTAATAAAGAATATTAACCCCTAATCTGCCAACCCCCACATCGCAATATAGCTAATAAACATATTAAACACTAATCCGCCACCCCCCACATTGCAATCTACCTATTAACCCCTAAACAGCCAACCCCCACATCGCAATAAACCTAATAAGGTATTAACTCCTAAACCGCCAACCCCTCACAATGAAAATAAATAATTTAATTACTAAGTTAACTAACCTAACACCCCCTAAATTAACCCCAATTACATAAATTTAAACGCTAACTTACAATTAAAATAAAAAACATAACATTACTTTAAAAAAAACAAAAATAAACTAAGATTAAATTAATCTAAAATTACAAAAAAAGTCTAACATTACATAAAATATAAACCAAATGATCAAAAATTTAAAAATTAAACCTAATCCCTATAAAAATAAAAAAGCCCTCCAAAATAAAAACACCCTTTGTAGCGCATTGACCTAAGTTAAACAACTGTTTTACATGTAAAAAATACTAAGTCCCCCCTAACAGTAAAAAGCCCCCACCCACCAAACCCCCCAAAATAAAGAAAAAGGGATTTTGGAGAAAAAAATGAGTATAAATAGCAGTGTAAATATTGCTTCAGAGGAGAATAGAGTAATGGCTCTGTTCTTTTATATGAGATGGGGGTATGAATTGGGCCTCGCCATGCTGGTTGGTTAGAGAGCTGAGGGTTGGAAATAATAAAGGGGATATAAAATATTATTTTCTCTCGATTGCTACATACTTTGGTATTTAGTATTTTCCAAATTATACAGTAATAAGGATGATATTGGAAAAAAATCAGCAGTAATTAATGTGATGTCATATTACGAGCAATGGAATCTGTAATTGTTGCTTTTGGATTCTGTTAGAGGACTCTCTCAGGACCACGACCCTCTTGTTCTCTTCTGCTCCAGGACTCTGGTATCTGTACTGCAAAGTGTAAGGACAAGCGCTTGGAGAGTTATCCATAAAACACACGTACCTTTACATAAATGTGTTTTGTTAGACACCATTGCTAATTATATTATGTTTTGTTACTTTTGTTTAAAATCTTAATAAAGTTTTTTCAATAAAAAAAATAAAACACCCTAACGAAATGGAGCGTTTTATTTTTCTACTAGAAACTCGAAACTTGCCGTTTTGGTGAATGGCATTTGTAATTCCATACAGGGTTGTTCTCTGGGCTAGAAACATCTCCATCAGAACTGGCTGAGCATGCTGTCTGTGGTTCATGACCCAGATATTGGAAGTCAATGAAAAAAATGTTTAGCATTTAAATGACAGTCATAGCTGAGACATTATATGTACTTATTTAGGGTGGAGTATCAGTGAAATACTGGCATTTCTAGTACCTAGATTACTTAGTCTCAAATATGCAACTGCACTAATTACATGATCCAGAAACTCAGTCAAACACAAAACTGCATGTTTCCGCCTGACACGTGAATAACTTGGCATATTGTTTGCAGAATTCAGTTTGTCTCAAAGATTGCATGATTCATACAAAACCTAAGCTGTGTTTACATTGCTGGTGTTAATCTTTTTCACCCGGCAAACATATAGGGCCAGATTACAAGTCACGTTTCGGGGGCACAGCCCCTTATTCATGCTTTAAAGCATGAATAAGGGGCTGTGACCCCGAAACGTTGCTTGTTTAATGTGAATAAAATTGTTTCCAAGATATACATTGAGTGCTGAGGACCATTTTTGTACATTGATGTTTTGATGAGGACTTGGCAGTGTCCTCAGGTCTTTTCGTGCACTCTACCTATAATATGCTGTTCCTATTGACTATATATACGATAGCCAGATTACAAGTGGCGCACTATGTAGCGATTTCGCTTGCGCACAAACTTCGCCAGAAGTAAACTTTTAATGTGCATGGGTTACATTTACAAGTTTAATGTAAAAACTGAAAAAAATACTCTTAATGTTGGTGCCCTAAGCCCACACTGCGTTAGACTAACTGCGCTTACCCAAAGGTAATTATGAATATTTTATATTTCAATGTTCTTGACATAGATAAAAATGTCCTATTATACATTCCATTTTTCTTTGCATAAATGTTTCTTATATGACCCATTTATATAGCCCATACAGTTTTTTTTTTAAATGTATAGTTTTGCTTATTTTTAAAAAACATTGCTCAGATTTTCAGACTCCTAACCAAGCCCAAAAGTTTTAGGAGAATACAGAGGTATACCTACTCCAGCTTGCTCCTGTTTTTGTAAAGAGTCTTTTCATATGCAGAGGAAGGAGGAGGGGGGGGGTGTCTGTTATTTCCCACTTAATGTGGGTGTTCTAGCTACCTTTTTAACAGTGCTAAACTGGGAGATTCTAAGTAAGTTTTTAAACGGTTTTATACTTGGTTTTTATATCAGTATCTGTGCATATTATTCTTTATAGTAGTGTCTATTACATGCAGTTAAATGAAAATTGGTGTATACTGTCACTTTAATTTCTAAATAGATATTTCTATATGTATTTAATTTGTAAAATTGATATCTATCTATACCGAGCTGAATATGAATATATATATATATATATATATATAAAAAAAAATGTATATATATATATATATATATCTTATATATATATATATATATATATATATATATATATATATATATATATATATATATATATATATATATATATATATATATATATATTTATATATATATATATATATATATATATATCAATATCTTTTTAAAAATACATTTAAAAAAGAGTGGGAAGGGCTCCAAAGTGGGAAGGGCTCCAAAGTATATATACATGTGTATACATGTGAATATTTGTGTTTATATGTGTATTAAGGGGGCAGTCTATTTAAAAAAAAAAAAAAAACTACAACCCCAAAGCTAAAATTACAAAAAATAAACAATGTAAAATTACAGAAAAAAATAAACAAAGCTATCCAAAATAAAAAATTTAAACCTAAACTAATACCGCTATAAAAATAAAAAATCCCCCCCAAAATAAAAACACCCCCTAATCTAATACTTAACTACCAATAGCCCTTAAAAGGGCTTTTGTAGGGCATTGCCCTAAGTTAAACAGCTCTTTTACATTTAAAAATTACTAAATCCCCCCAACAGTAAAAGCCCCCACCCACCAAAGCCCCCAAAATAAAAAACTAACACTAAAAAAACCCAAACTACCCATTGCCTCTAAAGGGGCATTTGTATGGGCATTGCCCTTAAAAGGGCATTCAGCTCTTTTACTGCCCTTAAAAGGGCAATCAGCTCTTTTCCAGCCCATTAAATCCCTAATCTTAAAAATAACCCCCCCCCCCCCAAAAAAAAAAATTCCTAACACTAAGCCCCAAATAGGTATTCACCGTTCCTGAAGTCCGGCAGAGAAGGTCTTCTTCCAGGTGGCTCCATCATCTTCTATCTTTATCCAGAGCGAAGACAGAGCTGTCTTCCCCGAAACGTGGATCCTCAGCGGCGGTCCTCAACGATGGCGGTCCTCAGCCAATAAGATTTCAGTAGCTCTCATCCTATTGGTTGATTTAAAAATTTCAGCCAATAGGAATGCAAGGTACCACAAATTGACCGTTTATTGGGATGTGGGGGCTTGTCGGTTTAGGGGTTAATAGGTTAATATAGGTTTATTGCGATGGGAGGGGTTGGTGTTTAAGGGGTTAATATTTTAACTATGTTATTTGCGGATTAGGGGTTAATTACTTTAATATTTTGCGATGCGGGGGTTAGCGGTTTAGATGTTTGTTAATACTTCGTGCAGGAGGTTAGGTTTTTTTGTTATACTTTGTGCGGGTGGTAACATGTTTTTAATTTATTTCTTGCGGGCGGTTGCATTTGGATTCTTGTGGCTGCGCACGCAGCCAACATCCTTTTGGCTGCCTTGCGCAGCCAACATTCCTTTGAGGATGCGTGCACAACTGGCGACACCGACGGATGCGTTACAAATGCGATTATAGTATAGATATATGTATGTATACACATTTATACACATGTAAACATATATACACATGTATATACAAATATACATCTGTACTGTATATATACACATACATACACATATACGTATATGTATGTATATATACATTATAGCCCTAACCCTTATCATTTTTTTTTTACTTGTATGAATCATTTTTATCAGATAATGTGTTGTGTTTGGTGAAACTTTTTATTTAGCGCTAAACCAATATACGAGTTGCCACTTCCGTTTGAGGGCGGAGCCAACAGGTAGCAAGCAGGTAGCTGCAGTTTGCTTCGATGTCCCAGTTTATGGGAACCTGAAAATCACCATTCTACCGAAGTATACCTTGCCCTGGCTCTGCTAGCCCTGGGCCGGTAGACGATCTTAAGGATTTTGGTGGGAAGTCTAAAAATTGGCAAGTTTGGTGCTTTGTCGCTGAAGCACTCCACGCTGTACCGTTCCATCTCAGACCTGCACCCACTGGACACCTCAGCGTATCCCGCTTCTGCACTATGGCTGTAAGTGCGATGTCTTAAACAGATGGACTTTACCCAGTGTAGCTGCAATGTGGAGGAAGCTGTGCTGATCGGCTGTAAGGGGCTTTGAGCGGCTACTGCCTACGGCACCCGGATGAGGGAAGCGGAGCCTGTCTGAAAAGAACCTACACAGACCTGTTCCTGCTTTGTGAGGCTTCTTGAGCATCGGCGGGGGATAGGTAATCCTACGGCCCCTGCCCCCTCCATCGTAAGCACTCGCGCAGTGCGTTGGTGAACAAAGTATCGGGCGGTCAAGACAAGACCGCTGGAAAGGAAGTTTTCCCCAGATTCGAACTTCAGGTAAAACTGACCTGGTGCAGTGCCTGATTACAGCCATAGTGCTGGGGAAGGGACAAGCCGCGATCCACACTGTGTCGGGTGTAAATGCCGGGCCTGTAAATACAGGTATGTGAGGACGCCTAATGCTCCGGGAACTTCAGGGGCGCCTTGGACACTCATCGAAAGCGTGAGTAGAAACGGTACACTGTAAGAGTGGTTGGAGGAATGACTTGCACATTCCCTGATACAGATAATACTGAGGAGGCTATTGCTGGACAGTAATCTAGGCTTGTGTATGCAGAAGCACGCTTTGCCTCGATATATTCCAAACATTTTGCCCAATACAAGAGAAATATTTTAACAGGTACCCAGAGAATAAGCATTAGAAGGGCTGTGCTGAAAGAAGAGCAATGTATGTTACGCGTTTTCTGGTCTCATAGCATATTATCAGATTGTGACTTGTGCGGATAATGCTGTATCTTATCTTGCCTGTGAACAAATAAACTGGGCCTAGTGTAAAGCGTGTCTCATATACCCAGAATAACTGTTTTAGTTGTGGAGGCCTCTATGTAATAAGAGCCAGTGACTACAACATTGCAAGTGGGAAAAGTGTGTTATTCAAGAATTACAGACTGTATCATATCAAGAGCCGTACGGGAAGTAAATACCAGATCTCCAAAGTACTATAGAGGCACTCTTACAGATTAGGTTTAGGGGGCAATAAGCTTGATAAAGCCGCTTGGGAAATTTAAGGAAGGATTTTTTGTTTCTTTCTAAGGGACGATTGCTACGTTAAGGAGATTGTTTTGAAGGAAGCCACAGGTGCATTCCATCGTATATAAGCTTTGGGTTAAAAGGAAGAACAAGCCCTCAAGGACTGTGAGCTTTTTTTTTGTTTAGTGACTGTAAGACACACAAGCATAACAGAAACTGGATATATAACTGTGAAAGAGTATATACCCTACTCACCCTGTTCTTTAAATTTAGCTAGACCTATATAGTAGATAGGTATATTATTAGAGTAAACATTTTTTTGTTGATTAAGTGGGACCTTACTCCAAAGATATATTATCACTGAGTGTATTAATGGGGAATAACCCTATCAGCTGAGGGCTGTGGGATTGGTCTTTATTTAGACTCTACGTTCACAACTAAACATAAGTTTAAATTGTTGCTGTTAGAAAATTGTATAAATATTGATGTGTCTTGATATTTTCTGCCTTACAGTTAGGTTGATAGCTATTGCCTCTTTAATTGAGGTTATTGCAACTGGTGAAAAAGGGTGTGTGTACAAGCGCTAAGGTAATCCCCAAGCTGTATCCAAACAGAGATCCTAACCAACCTCCAAAAAATATGCACAAGTAGTAAGAAGTGAATACAGCGCCAACAAGAGGCCAAGGGATAAATATACTCACAGAGAGATAAAAGAAGATTATTTAATGAACCATGTTAAAAAGCATCAGTAATAAAAGACTATATATAAAAAATGTAAAAAGCACATATAAATAAAATTACAAATACAGGAATATCTTACAGAAGCGGCTCAAAGGGCCAAAGCTGATAATTACAATAAAAACAGAGGTAATAACAGGTGATCAGTGTGAGTGGTACACCAGAATAAGAGTGTATACTGATAAAACAGAATTAGCCTAAGTACAACTGTAGCAAGTGCATCAAGCAAAAAACTAATAAACAATAATACAAACAATAGTGTTCAAAATTAGTGTTACAAAAATAGTGTTCCAAAAAATAGAAAAATGCACTGCAGTGCAAAAAAAGGGGGGTAGCAAAATAATTGTATAGATACAATCAAATAGTGAGTGAGTGCAAATGGATATAAAAATGCTAGCTACTTAATCCAGTGAGGTTAAGATATAATTAAATAAAATACACAATATGCAATAACATAAAAAAATAAAATACACAATATGCAATAACATAAAAAATAAAATATAAAATATAATCCAAAAAAGTATTCAAAAAGTTGATCAACAAATGTTAGTGAAGAACAAAAATAAGTCAATCAAAACAAAAAAATGGAAAAAATGGGTGATGAAAAGCAAGGTGAAAGTGAGGAAATTGATTCCTTCCAATGTTAGTTACTTTAACAGATCCAAATTCCTGAGTGTGGTTGCTGAAGTAGCTGATTGGATCCTAGCACCTGTCAGCTGCTCCTATGGTATCCTAAAAAGTGTCCCTCTTTTTTTACAGGGACACTTTTTAGGATACCATAGGAGCAGCTGACAGGTGCTAGGATCCAATCAGCTACTTCAGCAACCACACTCAGGAATTTGGTTGCTTTTCCGATCAGCCAATAGAATGCAAGCTCAATCTGATTGGCTGATCGGATCAGCCAATCGGATTGAACTTGATTCTGATTGGCTGATTCCATCAGCCAATCAGAAAATTCCTACCTTAATTCCGATTGGCTGATAGAATCCTATCAGCCAATCGGAATTCGAGGGACGCCATCTTGGATGACGTCCCTTAAAGGAACAGTCATTCGTCGTTCAGTCGTCGGGCCGGATGGATGTTCCGCGCTGGAGGTCTTCAGGATCCTGCCGCTTCGCTCCGGATGGATGCTGCTTGGATGAAGACTTCAATCGGATGGAAGATCCTCTTCTGCCCCGCTTGGATGAAGACTTTGACCGGATCATGGACCTCTTCAGCCCCCCGCTTGGGCTTGGATCAGGACATCGGAGGAGCTCTTCAGGACGGATCGGTGAACCTGGATGGTGAAGACAAGGTAGGAAGATCTTCAGGGGCTTAGTGTTAGGTTTATTTAAGGGGGGTTTGGGTTAGATTAGGGGTATGTGGGTGGTGGGTTGTAATGTTGGGGGGGGGTAATGTATGTTTTTTTTTACAGGCAAAAGAGCTGAAATTCTTGGGGCATGCAGAATTAAGGTAGGAATTTTCTGATTGGCTGATGGAATCAGCCAATCAGAATCTAGTTCAATCCGATTGGCCGATCCAATCAGCCAATCAGATTGAGCTTGCATTCTATTGGCTGATCGGAACAGCCAATAGAATGCGAGCTCAATCTGATTGGCTGATTGGATCAGCCAATCGGATTGAACTTGATTCTGATTGGCTGATTCCATCAGCCAATCAGAAAATTCCTACCTTAATTCCGATTGGCTGATAGAATCCTATCAGCCAATCGGAATTCGAGGGACGCCATCTTGGATGACGTCCCTTAAAGGAACAGTCATTCGTCGTTCAGTCGTCGGTCCGGATGGATGTTCCGCGCTGGATGTCTTCAGGATCCTGCCGCTTCGCTCCGGATGGAAGAAGATCGAAGATGCCGCTTGGAGAAGATGTTTGCCGGTCCGGATGTCCTCTTCTTGCCGGATAGGAGGAAGACTTTGGAGCCTCTTCTGGACCGGATTATGGATCGCCAACCCCCGCTTGGGTTGGATGAAGATGTTGGAGCCAGGACGGATTGGTGAACCTGGTATGGTGAAGACAAGGTAGGAAGATCTTCAGGGGCTTAGTGTTAGGTTTCTTTAAGGGGGTTTGGGTTAGATTAGGGGTATGTGGGTGGTGGGTTGTAATGTTGGGGGGGGGGTATTGTATGTTTTTTTTTACAGGCAAAAGAGCTGAAATTCTTGGGGCATGCCCCGCAAAGGGCCCTGTTCAGGGCTGGTAAGGTAAAAGAGCTTGTAACTTTTTTAATTTAGAATAGGGTAGGGAATTTTTTATTTTGGGGGGCTTTGTTATTTTATTAGGGGGCTTAGAGTAGGTGTAATTAGTTTAAAATTGTTGTAATATTTTTCTTATGTTTGTAAATATTTTTTTATTTTCTGTAACTTAGTTCTTTTTTATTTTTTGTACTTTAGCTAGTTTATTTAATTGTATTTATTTGTAGGAATTGTGTTTAATTAATTTATTGATAGTGTAGTGTTAGGTTAATTGTAGGTAATTGTAGGTAGTTTATTTAATTAATTTATTGATAGGGTAGTGTTAGGTTTAATTATATCTTAGGTTAGGATTTATTTTACAGGTAAATTTGTTATTATTTTAACTAGGTAACTATTAAATAGCTATTGTACCTGGTTAAAATAATTACCAAGTTGCCTGTAAAATAAATATAAATCCTAAAATAGCTATAATATAATTATAATTTATATTGTAGCTATATTAGGATTTATTTTACAGTAAGTATTTAGCTTTAAATAGGAATAATTTATTTAATAAGAGTTAATTTATTTCGTTAGATTTAAATTATATTTAACTTAGGGGGGTGTTAGAGTTAGGGTTAGACTTAGCTTTAGTGGTTAATCCATTTATTATAGTAGCGGTGAGCTCCGGTCGTCAGATTAGGGGTTAATAATTGAAGTTAGGTGTCGACGATGTTAGGGAGGGCAGATTAGGGGTTAATACTATTTATTATAGGGTTAGTGAGGCGGATTAGGGGTTAATACATTTATTATAGTAGCGCTCAGGTCCGCTCGGCAGATTAGGGGTTAATAAGTGTAGGCAGGTGTCGGCGACGTTGAGGGGGGCAGATTAGGGGTTAATAAATATAATATAGGGGTCGGCGGTGTTAGGGGCAGCAGATTAGGGGTACATAGGGATAACGTAGGTGGCGGCGCTTTGCGGTCGGAAGATTAGGGGTTAATTATTTTAAGTAGCTGGCGGCGACGTTGTGGGGGGCAGGTTAGGGGTTAATAAATGTAATACAGGGGTCGGCGGGGTTAGGGGCAGCAGATTAGGGGTACATAAGTATAACGTAGGTGGCGGTCGGCAGATTAGGGGTTAAAAAATTTAAATCGAGTGGCGGCGATGTGGGGGGAGCTCGGTTTAGGGGTACATAGGTAGTTTATGGGTGTTAGTGTACTTTAGGGTACAGTAGTTAAGAGCTTTATGAACCGGCGTTAGCCCAGAAAGCTCTTAACTACTGCTATTTTCCTGCGGCTGGAGTTTTGTCGTTAGAGCTCTAACGCTCACTTCAGAAACGACTCTAAATACCGGCGTTAGGAAGATCCCATTGAAAAGATAGGATACGCAATTGACGTAAGGGGATCTGCGGTATGGAAAAGTCGCGGCTGAAAAGTTAGCGTTAGACCCTTTAATCACTGACTCCAAATACCAGCGGGTGGCCAAAACCAGCGTTAGGAGCCTCTAACGCTGGTTTTCACGGCTAACGCCAAACTCCAAATCTAGGCCTATATGAATCCTATTTAAAACTAAATACTTACCTTTAAAATAAACCCTAATATAGCTACAATATAAATAATAATTATATTCTAGCTATTTTAGGATTTATATTTATTTTACAGGTAACTTTCAATTTATTTTAACCATGTACAATAACTATTAAATAGTTATTAACTATTTAATAGCTTACCTAGCTAAAATAAAGAGAAATGTACCTGTGAAATAAATCCTAACCTAAGTTACAATTACACCTAACACTACACTATACTTTAATAAATTATTCCTATTTAAAAATAAATACTTACCTGTAAAATAAACCCTAAGATAGCTACAATATAATTAATAATTATATTATATCTATCTTAGGATTTATATTTATTTTACAAGTAACTTTGTATTTATTTTAGCTAGTTAGAATAGTTATTAAATAGTTATTAACTATTTAATAACTACCTAGCTAAAAGAAATACAAAATTACCTGTAAAATAAATCCTAACCTAAGTTACAATTAAACCTAATACTACACTATCATTAAATTAACTAAATAAACTACCTACAAATAACTACAATTAAATACAATTACATAAACTAACTAAAGTACAAAAAATAAAAAAAGCTAAGTTACAAAAAATAAAAAATTAAGTTACAAACATGTTAAAAATATTACAACAATTTTAAGCTACTTACACCTAATCTAAGCCCCCTAATAAAATAACAAACCCCCCCAAAATAAAAAAAATCCCTACCCTATTCTAAATTAAATAAATTTCAAAGCTCTTTTACCTTACCAGCCCTTAAAAGGGCCATTTGTGGGGGCATGCCCCAAAAAGTTCAGCTCTTTTGCCTGTAAAAGAAAAATACAACCCCCCCCAACATTAAAACCCACCACCCACATACCCCTAATCTAACCCAAACCCCCCTTACAAAAACCTAACACTAATCCCCTGAAGATCATCCTACCTTGAGTCGTCTTCACTCAGCCGACAAAACAGAATCTATTATAAGAGATCAGGAGGGGCGTTTTCTAATTGTAGAAGTCACTATTAATAAAATTGGGTATGTATTGTGTAATATTTATGGGCCAAATAAAGTAGATAAAAAATTTTGGGACAAGATGTTATTACAGTTACATACATTTATAGGACAACAGCTGATAGTTGCAGGGGATTTTAATCTTGTAGCAGATCCTATACTAGACAGAGATAATAAAGCATATATCTTCCCACGGGACAGGAAGACTCGTATACATCAGAAATTTTGTTCTCAATTGGGGCTAATAGATATTTGGCGTGCTCAAAACCCAGATTTAAGATCCTTTACATGTTTATCCAAAGGATATCATTCTTTATCAAGGATAGATTTTTTTCTGGTCTCAGATAATATGACAGGTTTAGATTGGAAAGCGGACATCAGAGATATAACAATCTCAGACCATGCAGTAATCACATTACTACTTAATGCACCGCACAGGCGAGTAGCCCCCAATCAAACCATTTTTTCCCCCAAATATTTAGTGAATGATAGTAAATTTCAGAATTGGTTGATTAATCAATGGCAAGAATATGAGTCCTTCAATAGATCTTATAAAGAGAAACCGGAGGTATATTGGGAAGCGGCTAAAGCCGTAATTAGAGGCAAGATCAAGATTAAGGCTTATCTATGCAAGCGTAATAAGAAAATGAAACAACAAGAGACACAAGCAAATAATCGGGTGAAAAATGCGTTTGCGGCTTACCTGTGTGAGCATTCTAATGAGAAGTGGCTTAAGTATATAGATGCCAAAACAGCGCAAGATATTTTTATCCATCAAAAAACAGCTTTAGAACTGCAAAGACAAAAGGCCCTATATGGTGGTTTCGCCGGGAGATCTGCCAAATTCTTGGCTAAGCTAACCAAAGCAACCAATCGTAACGCAGTGACGGCTATTAGAACTAAGACAGATAGATTCACAAGTAACTCAGATATCATTAAAACCTTTCATCAGTATTTTAGTGAGCTATATAAAGCTGAGGTATATGATACAGGAAGACAGAAGCAATTCTGGGATAAGATTAAGACCCCAAAGATCCCTCTGGAAATTCTTGCAGAGATTAACAATCCGATTAATAAACAAGAGATTCATACTGCAATTAAAGTAGCAAAAACAAACAAGGAAGCAGGCCCGGACTGTCTCCCCACTGAATTTTATAGGATACTACAGATACAAGTTGCTCCAATTCTTATGAAACTATTTAACTATTACTTTATTGGTAATAACAAATGTTCACCATACTTTGCGGCCGCGGTAATTTCTTTAATCCCCCCAAAACATAAAGACCCAGAGATTCCAGCATCTTATAGGCCGATATCTGTCCTAAATACCGACTATAAACTTCAATTTTAGCAGAAAGATTAAAACCCCATTTAGGTATAATAATTCATGAAAATCAGGCTGGTTTTATGACAGGGAGAAATCCCACAAAAAATGTACGTAAGGTTATGACATTACTTGATTTTTTTTGGAATAAATTTAGAGCATCAAGACAGAAAGACATACCGGACCTATTAACGGTCGACGCGGAGAAGGCGTTCGACTGCATCTCTTGGAAACATCTATTCTTCTCACTAGAACAATTCGGTTTGTCTGGTCACATACTAGTGTTTACGCAAGTAATATATAGCTCTCCAATCTCATCTTTATTAGTCAACGGCGAGATTTCCCAGCGCCTATTACTACAGCGGGACACCCGTCAGGGTTGCTCTCTCTCGCCATTGCTGTTTAATATATCCTTAGAGCCTTTTGCGATTTTGCTTCGTCAGCAATTAGACGGGATCCGTATCGGAGATCAGAAACTTGTATTATTAATGTATGCAGATGACATAATTTTGTGTCTGAGCAACATCGCTCGAAGTCTTTCCCTGTTATTAGAATCAACCGAACTTTTCGGTTCAATTTCGGGATATAAAATTAATATCGCTAAGTCCGAGTTGCTATGGATCAATAAGGAAAAACAAGGCATCAAACACCCGTTTTCAGAAACGTCTCAAATTACGTACCTTGGCATCAAATTAAGTACAAATCCAGAGGAGTGGTACAAATTTAATTTTAGTAAGTTTTTTCGGGAATGTAGGGAAAGGATGGAGGGATGGAAAAATCTGCCCATTTCCTTATCAGCGAGAGTTACCCTTATAAAAACCATCTTGTTCTCTAAAGTATTCTATCTTATGCAAAATATTCCGATCCCCATTAAGAAGACGGATATAAATAGTTACAATAAGGTATGCTCAAATTTTCTTTGGAAAGGAGCTAGAACCCGCATCTCGGCTACGCGGCTCATGTGTAATAAAGACGCGGCCGGTTTGTCCCTTCCGAATCTACAACATTATAGTTTAGCAGCTCGTGTCAAGGTTGCAGTTGACTGGTTAACCGAAGGTTGCAGCAGTTCCTTGGGAAACTGCCTTAGTGAAACCGTTTCGTTTGGATGCTATCCTACATTGTCCAATGACGGCTCTTCCCTCTGCGCTTTTTGCACTTATAACATTTAGAAACATTATTGCCGCGTGGCAAAGATTCTGTGTGCTCTTAGGCTGTTCTCCATTTGTATCTAAATATTTACCTATTACAGGGAATCCAAATTTCGTCCCGGGATTGTCAACTGAAGTCTTCAGATCTTGGTTCCTAAAAGGACTGATATTTGTTGCGCAAATGGTAAAACCAGACTCCTCATTTCTATCTTTTGCCGAATTAAGACATCAATTTGGTCTTTCGAATAAAGAGTTTTATGCATATTTGCAGTTAAGGCATTTCATACTTGAGCTCAGGCAAAAGTATGGAAGGGAGTGGACTCTTTTGTTTCAATCACAAATTAATAACTTCCAAACGGGCCTATACTCGATAGCTCCGTTTTATGTACACCTTAACCTGAAATCCTCTATTGACCAAAGGGAATACATTGTAGCAAAATGGATTAAATTTTTGCCTGAAGTAAATGATCGAATTATGATAAATACATTTAAAATTATGGATCAAATCTGGGTTTTGACATCATGGAGAGAATCGCAGGTCATGATATCTCTTATGACTTATTTGACTCCTGCCAGGTTGTCGAGCTGGTATAAGGTATTGAGTCTATATCCCAAATGTTCTGCTGTCAAAGCAGACCTTATGCATTGTTTTTGGGCCTGCCCAAAAATCAGCCAATTTTGGTTGAAAGTAGCATATTGGATGCATTTAACTCTTAGGTTAGATTATTATATACAAGCGATAGATGTATTTTTTTTGGCGCAATCTCAAGTAACCCTTAAGAATGTCAAACTAATTAACTTGGTCATACTGTTGGGACGTACTATGATACTGAGAGCTTGGAAATCTAAAAGTGTGCCCAATTTGAAAGAGCTTAAGAATGTTCTGACCATGCAACTTATGCATGATCAGATAAATTTACAAAATCCGACAGATAGACGGTTAGCTGAGTTTTTCAAACAATGGAAAACATTTATTTTAACATTCCCACTAGAGACACAAATTATGTTGGTTAAACCACTTAGGGATACTGTATATGTGCAATTACAAATATTGGCCGGTAATTTCCCTAGAGCATGGGGTGTTGACTCTGGAGTCATAGTGGGGAGAGGGGGGGCGGAGGGGGACGATACGGAGTGATTTTATTTTTTTATTTTTTTTATTTTTTTCTTCTCTTCTTCTCTCTTTCTTTCCCTTTATATATGTATGGTTAAAGATCTTATCTTAACAAAGGAACTTACAGGATTCGTTTAGGAGAGTTAGGTAATAGAGACAACTTTATAGGCGCTCAGATATGGCAGATGTCTTGTTCTGAGTCATAGTGTGTTAGCCGAATTTATACGGTTTTGTTAGATATATGAAAGATAGATACAATTATAAAGAAGAATATGGCTTTCTGTCAATGTACAAGAAACGTTTATTATTATTGTGTTTTTTTCTTTTTTTTTCACATTTGTTCCTTTGTATAAATTATGGCTATAATATGAAAATTCAATAAAAAATAATATATAAAAAAAAAAAATATATGAGTTGCGCGAACACGAAGAGCGCAAATTTAGTTTGCGCTTGTGCGGTCGCATTTACTTTCACTTTGTAATACAGGTTCAATTTAGCGTGGGTGCGATATTTCAATATTGCACACTCGCTAATATTAACATGCAACTAGCCCATAACATATTGTAACTTTTCACAACGCTGTCAGGTTTTTATGTAACGCTTGCCGCATCATGGCAGCACAAGATTAACGTTGGAATTCAAATTATGTTAAATTCCACTAATTTCACACAGAAGGCAAAAACATATTTTGTCTTGCACAATGCTCGCAATAATTGATGCAAAGTTAGTCTAGGACCACAACAAAGTAAGGGTTTACCCTGCTGCAGCTATGAAGACGTAGGTGGGCGGAGGAGTGGATAGCAGAAGGACAGAGAAGATAGAACAGAGAGAAAGGGGAAGGTTGAGAAGTACAGACAGGAAGAGTGTACACTCACCTCTGTTTCAGTTTTTTTGGCAGGAAAATTAGCGGCATATGATCACAAGTAGTGCTGTTCCCTCAGCTGGGGGTGGATACAGGGACACCCAGTTGGCTATCACTCCTTAACGGTAGCATTACTGGGGTCTAAAGGGGCTAGCCACTAGCTGTGGGGGGTGGTGGGTAGCTACATTTGCTAACACTCTATATTGATAAGGTAATGCACGGCATCCTCAGCCATTTATGTAAGCCACTCTTTAATTTCCCAGGGGGCAAAGTGTGCCAATTTGTGGGTTATATTTATATGGATTAATTGCTGTTAATATTTGTATTAATGCTTATTGTTAAATAAATTAGCCTCCACAAATGTTTTCCATTCAAAAACTGTGATGTATGGTTATTTCATTCATGTTGAGTGAACTTATTCAGTTCTTTATAGTTGTAGAGAAGCTGACATAAGTAACTTAGATTTAATTGGTTACCACTGGGGGTAGACGGGGGGGTTTGTTGGGTTTGGAGTGGGTGATAGTTTGGTGTTGGTTAATAAGAGGCAGCCTGCTATCAAAGATAGTAGTTTTGGCAAAGCAAGATTTCAGAGTAGTATTTCTCAGGGTAGGTCGTCCCAATCCAAAGTTGTTACTCTTTAGCCCTCTAGGCCTGGGTTTAAGGGTGATTTGGGCAGGAGACCCCAAGAGCAGGGAAGGTACAGAAAGGTAGGGGGGGTCAAGGTTAATTAAATCCTTCTCAAGTTTTTCTGGGAGTGAGGATGTGGTACTTCTTTCCCCTAGTGTTAGGAGCAAGGGTATTAGCTTGGGTTATATAGGGAGTGAAGCAGACCAGTCTGGGAGGGCATGGGAGTGTAGTGTGGTGGGTGCTAGCACTCAAGTGGACATGTTAGGGGTGTGGGTGGGTAAGGGGAAGAAGCTTGGTTTGCCTTGTAATAAAATTAAGTGGGATGATAGGAATATGGGAAGGTGATGACGCCACTTTGGGATTCACAGTCCTTTCAGATGGCTGCCAACAGATTGGCCACAGTCGATTCTTCTGCTCCCTTCAAGTAAGGATTTTGTTTTGCATTAAACAAGGGCCAATGTAAGTGGAGTACCTTGTGCACATTCTGGCATGAATGCTCAGGTTGCAGGGGCTCCACTCACATACCAAGTATTTTAAGAGAGGCAGAACAACCAGTAAACCTGAGCTTCCTGAAAAAAGTGGGTCAAATCCTTTCTTGACTGGGGCAGAAGAATCGTCTGTGGCTGATCTGAATTCTGGTTAAGTCAGTATGCTAGGAGAAAGGATTTAAGGGAGTGGGCTGCCTTACCTCTACAAGGTTTTCCTTTTGATTTTGTTATCCTGTCAAAAGGGGGTTCAGAGTGTTTTTCTGGCAAGCTGAAGTCCGCTAGTGAATGGCCTCAGGTTATGGACAAGAAGCTGAGGAGGGAGGTGGAGTTGGGTCGTATGATGGGCCCATTTTCTTCCTTGCCTTTTCCAGGGTTGCACATTTCTCTGTTTCGTGTGTTTCCAAAGCGGGACTCAGGAAAGTTTGGATCGATTCATTATTTATCTACCAAAAAGGGGGTTTGGTAAATAATGATATTCCGCCTGAATTGGCTTTGGGGAAGTATGCTTCCTTTGATCAGGCAGTGGAGCTGGTAAGGTCGGCAGGGTGGCTTGCTTTGATGGCAATGGAAGCCATGCCTGCTCCCTTTACACTCCGTCTCCCATCAGTTGTTAGAGTGTTTCTTTGAGGGTGCCTCGTATGTTAATCTTTGCCTGCCAGCGGTTTCTAAATTTAAAGCTCATTGTTTGAGAGCTTTAGTGCTTTACTGGAGTGAGTGGTGTGTGAGCAGTCTGGGTTTTCTTTAGTTGTACATTACCTAGACAATTTTTTTTTTATATATATATTTTTTTATTTAGGTAACAATGTTGTACATACAGGCATAAAAACACATTCGTCTCAATTGGTTACAGGGGTTACATTAGACACCTCAATTACATGTGCATGGTATGACAAGGACAAAACAGAAAAAAAAGAACAACATGATGAGCAAAAAACGTTGTTAGATTCACTCAAAACCTAAGCAGTAGAAACATTCATGACAGGTGTGAGCTTCAGTTACCTCATTTTATGATTATGCTGAACTAAAGTGGGTCTAGTCTGACTTTGGTGAATCTATGTTGTGCGTCATTATCTAAAGGGTTCGTATGCAATTTGTACAGGCACATTTATCTGGACGTGTGATGGACCTCTTAAAAGCTGGGAGTCATCAAACTATGTAGAGTTGAATAGGCAAACAAGGGAGACTCAATGAGGGTCGCACTATGTCCAACAGCAGTAGCTCTGGTTTCCTCATTCCGGTCAGGCAGATGGAGAGAGAATGAGTAAAGGAGAAGGAGAAAGATATAGAGGAAAAAAAGGAAGGGAAGGGGAGGGGGAAAAGGGGGGTAGGGCCTCCAGCCGAGCGTCTCAGCAGTACATGTGCCAGGTTGGTGGGTGGTTGTGCAGGGACGTTATTTACTTGCTGTGGGCTCTTGTCTGTGGAACCATAGGTCCCAGATCCTCCAGTAGGTGTCTACTTTGCCTAGGTGTTGGAAGAAACCTCGTTCCATAGAGGTAAATGTCTCTTGGGTTGACTTAATACTAGTCGGGGGGGGGGGTTCAGATTGTCTCCAGCGTCTGGCACTCGAAAGTTTGGCTGCTGCAAATATGAAAATGGCCAATTGTTTCAGGGGTTTGGACATTTTCACAGGGAAAATATGGAGGAGAGCAACTTTAGGTTCTTTAGGGAGTAAAATTCCAGCTGATCTGCACATTTGGTAACCTCCTCCCACATTTTTTCTAGTCCTGGGCATGTCCACCAGGTGTGTAAGTAATTTCCTAGCTGTCCACAGTTCCTCCAGCACAAAGGTGATTGAGCTGAGGACATCTGTGCTAGTCGTAGGGGAGTGTAATGCCATCTAAGTAGGATTTTGAAATAAAGCTCTACTGAATTAGCGAAGTGTAGTGTGTTCTTAGTGAATGAGAAGGCATGCAACCAAGTCTTGTCAGAGATTGTACATTTTAAGTCTTGTGCCCAGGCCTTCAGCTGCCAGACGTCTCCAGCCACCACATCCTTCATAATTAAACTATAGTGAACAGAGAGGGGCCGAACCGGAGTCAAGCCCGACTGCCATCTCCCTTCCCAGACAGAGCGCTGTCTAAGATTCGAGTTTGGGAAGCCCCAACTAGTAAGGAACTTATGAAGTCTAAGACGTTCAAATTGAAACCACGGAGGCAGGAGGTCCCGCCCTTCCGGGAGTGGGTCAGCTAGCTGTAATGTGTCCTGCTGGAATAGGTCAGACACATGAGAAATATCCCATTTCCTCCATTGTGTAACATACGAATTTGGAAGACCACGTAGTAGGCCGGAGATAGAGTGAATTGGGGATGGATGGGGAGCTATCTCAGTATAGTGTCTGGTAGATTTCCAAATGACCAGGTTTTGCCTAATGATAACATTTTGGATATTTAATCGGTTAACTTGATAATCCGGAATCCAGGGTAGGTCACCTAGGGTGATTCCTAGTGGGAAAGAAAATTGTTTGACTCTTTTCCAACTCTGATGATTGTCCACAGAACCCCAGTAGGAGATATGGGTGAGGCGAGCAGCCTCATAGTAGATGGAAAGATTAGGGAGAAAGACCCCACCCAGATGGAAAGGTTTTTGTAATGTTTTCTTGGAAACTCTAGGTTTCTTCCCCTGCCACACGTACTTCATGATCAAAGCGTTGAACCTATCCAAGAGATCTCTGGATAAATTTATCGGTAGGCACCTGAAGTAGTAAAGTATCTTCGGCAAAATTTACGTTTTAACCGGCGCCATGTGCCCCAACCAGGAGACCTCCCGAAAGTTCCAAGAGCTGAGCAAAACTCTAATCTCCCGTAGGAGTTTTTCATAGTTCTTCTTTCTCACTATGTTGATGTCAGGTCCTAGCTGAATCCCCAGATGAGTGAAAGTCTCTGATGCCCAATTAAATTGATAAGAGTCTCGGAGGATTTCCAACTTAAAATGTAGGATATGTATGGGCAACGCTTCTGTTTTGGAGAGGTTAATCTTGTAGAAGCTCAGAGATCCAAAGTGGGTGATAAGGTCAAACAATGCTGGAAGTGAGCCCAAAGGATACGTTATAAAGAGGGTAATATCATCTGCGAATAGTGCTATTTTCTCTCCTCCTCCACCTACATTCTCAGAATGGCTTAAGGGAACGCCTTGTATCAGATGTGACCGTCTGATAACTTGGGCCAGAGGCTCAATCGCCAAAGCAAATATTATAGGCGAGAGAGGGCAGCCTTGTCTCAACCCGCTAGTGATATGGAAATCCATTGAGAAAAATCCAAGCCCCTTAACCCTAGCACACGGGGAGCTGTATAAGGCTTGAATAGCTGTGACAGAATCATTAGGGAACCTGAACTGTAGTAACATCTCCCACAGGTATTCCCATCTGACCCTGTCAAACGCTTTCTCCGCATCTAGCAACAGGGCCAGCATATTAACCTCTAGTCTGTTCACTCCTGTGAAGATTTTTAATATCCATCTGGTGTTATCTGCCCCATGTAAACCCCACTGGATCTGGATCAAGTAAGGTAGGTGTGAGGAGACAAAGCCTGTTGGGCCATATTTTAGAATAGAGTTTAACGTCAATGTTGATAAGTGAGATGGGACGATAAGTGCCGCATTGAGATGGGTTTTTGTTAGGCTTTGGTATGGTGAGGATCGTGACCTCCAATAATTCACATCGAAAAGCCCCACTGTTCTTAGCCTCTGAAAAGGCCTGCAGCAGGAGTGGCGAGAGAATGGTCCGGAAGGTCTTATAAAACATAGCCGGAAATCCATCTGGTCCCGGGGTTATTACCGTTTTGGAGCTGGCTGATAGCCTTCTTTAACTCTATGGCAGATAGGGTGGGGAGTCCCAACCTAGACAATTTTTTGTTTGTTGGTCTGGCTGGTTCTCCAATTTGTACAAGCTTGAGGGATGCATTTTATAAAGTTGCAGAGGATTTCAGAATGCCTATAGCATTTGAGAAGTCAGAGGGCTCAGCTCCGGTACTCTATTTTTTTCTCATTACTACTGACAGGATGGAGTGAAGGCTGCCAGAGAACTAAATATTGGATTATATAGAGGGGATCTTGGCTGCCCATAAGGTGAGGTTGAAAGAGGTGCAATCCCAGTTAGGGACATTCAACTTAACTTGCCACATTATTCCCATGGGAAGAATGTTTTGTAGGAGGCTGTCATTGGCTACTGCTGGAGTTCAATAGTCACATTATTTTGTACGGCATTTAGGGGAGCTTAAGAAGGATCTTAAGTTTTAGTTAGCCTTTCTTGAAAGCTTTAACTGCTTTGATTCAAGCTCTTAGAATCTTAAACAAGTAGTTGGGGCTTATTACTGATGTGGCTGGTGGTGTCTGGTCTGGTTAAAAATTTAGTTTTCTTGGATTTTTTTCCAATTGTGGCCGCTATGTTTGTGTGGGGGAAAGATTTAGGGATAGATGAGTGTTGTTCCACACAGATAACATGGGAGTGGAGAGGCCATTATTAGCTTATCTGCCTCCTCCCTACTTGTGATAAAGTTGTTGAGGGTGTTGGTATTGGAATGTTTGCATTTCAATGTGCTAATAAGAGCAAAATATATACGTACTTAGTTTTCCAAACTCAACAGCAGATGCCCTTTCTCATTTCCAGTGGCTACAATTTCAGTATGGAGTGGGGAAGAAATTTCTGGTGTTCTTGTGAAGCCTTGGCATGGAGGCCTTGGCAAATCTTGTAAAGGCCTCTTTAGCTCTGAGTTCCTGGGCTGCTTATGCAAAGGTCTCATTTGAGTGGGGGGAATTGTTGGCAAGAAAGGGGCGTGACTGAGGGTGATAGGGAAAGTGTGGGTGTGTTGCTTGAATTGCTTTGGCTGTGGAAAATGGGTGGGTTATATTCTTTGGTCATAGATAGAAAGGGTTTCATCTTTGGCATTTTGTTTCAAGTTACTAAAGTTATCTACTTAGTAGATATTACTAAATTGTTTTGTGTTTGACAGATTGTAAAGGGGCTCAACAAGGCTGGGCATAGAGGGAATTGACAGCGTCCTCTTTCTTTTTTTTATTGAACAGAATGCTGGATGTTTTGCCATGGCAAATGTGTGTCTGCCTATAAGGTGTTTTTTTTTAAGGCAGACTTTTCTTTGGGCTTTTTGGGGCATTTCAAATTTCTGAGTTGGTTAGTGCAAACAGGTGGTCACATGGGCGTTTGGGGGTGTCAGATGTGGTAGTGACAGACTCTCAAGTGTTCATTTTCTTGCAAAAAGCAAGACTGATTAGGTAGGGTGGGGTAAATCTATTTTGCTTTTCCTAACTGGTGTAGAGACTTGTCCTTGTTTAGCACTTCACAGCTTTTTGGAGAATAGGCCAATGGATGGGGGCTCTTTCCTGATCCATGAGGACGATAGGGCTTTGTCTCAATTCCAATTCAGGGCAGTTTTGGGGATGGCCCTGGGAAAGTTGGGTGTGAACACAGGTAATTTTGGTTCACACTCTTTTAGGATTGGGGCAGCCACTGAAGCTGCTGTTTTGGGTTTGAGTGAAAAAGTGACCCTGGGTGTTGGAAGGTGGGGTTCTGCATGTTTTCATTCCCATTTTTGTTCTGACTTGAGAGTTTGAGAATTCAGTTTTCGCTTTGTCTTTGTTTTATTGTAGGCCTTGTTCATATGTGCGTTATTGGCCACTCTGTTGTGTATTGGGATAGAAAAACTGTGGCAGCCAAGGAGGATAGTCTTCAGTTAAGCTTTGCAAGAGATAAGGTTAATTTAAAATGGTTTGGGGTGCAGGGCCTGTGTCAGGATCAAGTTTTGTTACTGGTGACATATTGGTTGTACATGCTGGGAGCAATGATTTAAGGTCTTTACCTCAGAAGGAGCTATTGAGGAGAATTAAGAGGGCTTTGGCCAGATTGGTGGTGTTTTTTCTTACGCTGCTTATTGTGTGGATGGACATAATTCCGTGGTTGGTCAGGCAGGTAGTGTGTGATCACACATAGGAGTGCTTTTTAACGCTCCTGCTTGAGTGAACTGCACTTAAAGTAAGCTTTTTCTGCTAGTAAGGTTGCTCACATGTTATGAGTTGAAAGTAAACTGTTTTTGCTCTTGCGCTAACCCATTGAGCATAAAAATGCAAAGTTAAAATATTGCGTGCATGCTCATGTATTCCCCCATAGAAATCAATGGAGTAAAAATCTACTTAACTTCAAAGGGCTCCAATCCACTTATATATATACTAGTCCTAAAGCCCGTTCACATGGGCCATTTTTTGCACTACAGCGGTCCCACCCCTTGCTCTCTCTCTCCCCCTCTCTTTTGTGCTCTCTCCCCCTCTCTTTTGCGCTCTCTTCCCCTCTCTTTTGCACTCTCTCACTGCACCTCTCTTTTGCTCTCTCTCTCCCCCCTCTCTTTTGCTCTCTCTCCCCCCCCCCTCTTTTGCTCTCCCTCTCCCCCCCTCTCTTTTGCTCACTCTCCCCCTCTCTTTTGTGCTCTCTCCCCCTCTCTTTTGCGCTCTCTCCCCCTCTCGTTTGCGCTCTATCTCGGTCCACCTCTCTTTTGCTCTCTCTCTCCCCCCTCTCTTTTGCTCCCTCTCTCCCCCTCTCTTTTGCTTTCTCTCCCCCTCTCTTTTACGCTCTCTCTCCCCTCTCTTTTGCGTTCTCTCTCTCTTTTGCGCTCTCTCTCCCCCTCTCTTTTGCGCTTTCTCTCTCCCTCTCTCTTTTGCGCTCTCTATTTCCCCCTCTCTTTTGCGCTCTCTCTCTCCCCCTCTCTTTTGCACTCTCTCTCTCTCCCCCCTCTCTTTTGCTCTCTCTCTCTCCTTTTTTTTGCTCTCTCTCCATCCCTCTCTTTTGCTCTCTCTCCATCCCTCTCTTTTGCTCTCTCTCTCCCCCCTCTCTTTTGTTCTCTCTCCCCCTCTCTTTTGCTCTCTCTCTCTCCCCCCTCTCTCCCCCCTTTCTTTTGCTCTGTCTCTCTCCCCTCTCTTTTGCTCTCTCTCTCCATCCCTCTCTTTTGCTCTCTCTCTCCCCCTCTCTATTGCTCTCTCTCCCCCCTCTTTTGCTCTTTCTCCCCCCTCTCTTTTTCTCTCTCCCCCTCTCTATTGCTCTCTCTCCCCCCTCTCTTTTTGCTCTCTCTCCCCCAGTCCGCCCTCTCTTTTTCTCTCTCTTTCTTCTATTTTGCTCTTTCCCCTCTCTTTTGCTCTTCCCCCTCTATTTTGCTCTCTCTCCCCCCTTTCTTCTGCACTTTCCCCTCTCTTCTGATCTTACCCCTCTCTTTAGCTCTTTCCTATCTCTTTTTTTTAGTCTCTCCCCTCTCTTTCTATTTCTCTCCCCTCTCTCTCGCGCCGCCCGTGACCGGCCACGCCCCGGCCACACCCGCCACGCTCGACCACATCCCCCGACCATGCCCGGCCAAGTCCATGCTCCCACCTGGTCACGCCAATGCTCCCGCCCGGCCACGCCCACTTTTGGCGCAAACAGCATGTCAGGTAAGGCCAGGTGTGTTTGTCCTCATGTTGTCTCTACTGCGCATGACAGCTTCGAACAAACACACTTGGCCTTTTATATTATAGGATATCTTTACATGTGTACATATGTATTTATTTGTATATATGTCTGTAAATACATACACATATAAATACATATGTACACACATATACACACACACACACATATATATATATATATATATACACACACACACACACACCGTTAGATATATATATGTTTGTATCTCTATGTTAAAGCCCTTTGCAGACCTTATAACTTTTGTGTGCAATATTTAATTTGGATATTTGTTATTACATAGTGTTATTATGAGTGTAACTGTACTTTTGAATGCATTTTTTATGTGTTTTGTGCAACTTTTTTGTTTCACAAAACAGTTAACCAGAGGTTGCGCTAACCCGGTGCGCGTTAATTTCAATTGCTCTCAAGCAATCGCATTTACTTTTAACTTGTAATACGAGCAGTAAACCCGACGAGTGCAAACACCTGTGGTAAACCCCTTATAGCTCACGTGTAACTGTTAGCTCTCCACATCTAGTCTAGTCCTCCTAACTTCAGCAAGGACCAAGGCCAGATGTGGTTGGGTTAGCCTCCCCATGGGGTGCGAGAGCCAACGTAGTAGCTCCTTGGGCATGTGGTTCCTTGGAGTGTTATGGGGTAAAAAGAGTTACTGGACTTAGTACTTTGCTATGTCCAGGTGAATTATGGATATGCCCTGGTCAAAAAGAGGGTCTGATTCTTTTGAAAATTGGACTAGCATCGCTACCAAAATAAATGGTTTGGTGTGTTATTTATGTTAATAATTGTGGCTAATCACTGGGGGTTTTGTGAGGCCGGGAACTTGATGACTCAAGGGTTCACGATGGCTCGCAGACACAGGGGAAGAAAAGTGGGAGGGGGCCTTTAACTCCTGGGAGGAGATAGGCAATGTGTGGGTGTTTAGGGGTGGGTCAGGGAAAGAGTGTATTTAAGGGGCCTCACCAATTTTGTCGGCATTTGCAGCTAAGTGGGGGGCGTGTGGGGCCGGCAACTTGACAACTCAAGGGGTCATGAAAAAACATTTAATTAAAGGGATATGAAACCCCAAAAATGTATTTTGGGATTTAGATAGAGCATGCAATTTTACACAAGTTTCTAATTTACTTCTGTTATCAATATTTATTTGTTCTCTTGGTTTCTTTTGTTGAAAAGCAGAAGAAGCAGCAGTTTTGCAAGAATATTTTTCATTTGCAAGAGCACTAGATGGCAGCACTATGTCTTGCCATTTAGTGCTCCAGATACCTACCTAGGTATCTCTTCAACAAAGGAACAAAGCAAATTTGCTAGAAGTAAAATTGGAAACTTTTTAATTTCTATGATCTATCTGAACCCCAATAGAACATTTTTGGGTTTTATGTCCCTTTAAATAAGCTAAATTTGCACGCTCCAATCTTAAACACAATCATCTTTTTAAAATTAAAAATAAATGTTTTTAAAAACCTCAAAGTTAATTATTCTCTTAAAGGGACATTACTTTTTTCCTATTTAAAAGAGCAGCACTTAAACATATTTAAAAATATTTTTACATTAAAAAAGGGTTACGTTAAAGCTGTTTAACATTTAGTTGAAACAGAGGAAGTGCATAATTATGTACAACTAAATCCTGGAACTTTACTGCCTGACACTGACGATTGTATGTAAGTATGGGGTACTTGTAAAGTGCAGCTAATCACCCGTAAGGCGCTGCTCATTTTATCGATCTCGGAAGGATGAAAGGCTGAGTGGACCTCACCAGGGATCGAACCTGCAACCTTTGGGTTGCTACAGAGTTCAACCACAGTGCCTTAGCGTGCTGAGCTACCTGTCCAGCTAGCCGCAGAAGAAAATAAATAAAAAAATTGGTTTATTCAGCACAAGAACATCCATAATAAAACAAAACATAATAAAGATGTGCCATGTATTTTGAATCATTCTCTTTTAGAAACAACAGAGACATTTTTTCAACCATGTCTCTAATTAACGTCAGATATCATACAAATTCCTTATCCAAAGTTGTTTTAAGCCAGTTTCGTCACAGTATGCAAGAATATAAGTGTTCCAATATGTTGGCACTCATCAGGAGGATGTGGAGCTACACCAATCAGCTCCTGAAATGGGTTAAAATAACCCATAATATGGCATCATGCCATATAATTAAACCTCAAAATTTGCTGACCCACCTAGGCAAAGGCCTAGTTTGCCCTTGCTAAAATATGACATTGATACCTAGGTATGAATGTCTCCCGTATGGAGCGTGTAAACCCTCTTCTGCTTTATAGATCTTATAACAAGTAAGTCAGGTGTGTATGTGTGTTCTCGTTAGGATTTATTTCACTACCCTTTACTAAAAACATAGATTTCTATAGTTTCCCTGCCTGTCATGACAGAGAATTTCCCACCAAAATGTTTTTATTATATTCATTTTGAAAAATTGATCAAATTATTTATATAATGGTTTATTTTGTAGAAAAAAAAAGTGTTAATATTGCTAAATTGTTAATTTTATTTATTCATATATTTTAAAAATAAAAGACAAAAACAAGAAAGCGCCTCATGGTGTGGTAATCACAAACAAATGTGAAAAAGTGTTATGGAAGCAAGTGAACAGGTACTCACAAGCGAGGTGGCACTCTTATTACAAGAAGTGCAAATGAGCAGGCTGACCTTTAAGCCGGAGCCAGTACGCTGGATGGACGAATCTTGTTGGTAACAAGGCAAGCTGCTAAAACTCCACAGCCGAAAAATTTGCTCCTGCAGTCTGTGTGTAGTGGAAGGATATGCTCCTGGCAGGAAGAAGGGAGAAAAACAATGCCGACTGCGCTTCGGTGGAAGGAGTAAAAGCCGGACCAATATAATCTTATAGGCTCCTGTGTGCCGATAAGACACTTCCCAAAGTAAAGTTCATATAAGCATAAAAAGTATCCGAGTATGGTAAAAAACAAGTATTTATTGGAGCTAAACAACGCATTTCTCGGCCGCAAACTCTTGGCCGTTTCATCAGGTAGTATACAGGTTATGCCTGCCATGAGGCTTAAAAATACATACATCGGATATGATTGGACGTGAGATTGGCCAATCATGGCATTGGGACATAGTTAATACAATGTATGAAAAACAAAACCACATCAAAACTGTTTATCTGTTAAAAACTAACTAAATGAATAACTGCATAAAAGCGACAAAGTATTACGCCATAAGGGGTAAAAACAAATAAAGAATTATATATATAAATAAATATATGCTGAACTAAGGATAGTTAAAAACTGTCGATATGATGCCAAGGCTGATCTAATGACTAGAAAAAATACTTGCTGGCGATAAAAATAAAACAACGTGACATTGTAAAAATATAAAACAGAAATTACATAAAAACAATCTATCTAATATATTCATAATATGGATGTAAAACTGGCTGAATATTAATAATGCATAATACTGGGAAGCCAGAGAAATGAATAAACAAAAGACAAAAAAATAAATATCGAGACCTCAGGGGGAACTGTTCTCATCAAAAGAATGAGAGCTGATGAAAGAAAATGATAATAGTATATGTATAAACTGGTATATATAAAAATAATATATATATATACTGTATATATATAAAAAAAAAGTTTTTAAAAATAAAGGGCGCTAGTGAGAATAATGATGTGGAGCCATGGAGGCTAAAAATGAACATCTTCTACATGTGTTAATTGAAAGCAGCTAAGTCTAAATTAGAAGTGTGTTCAATTTGTGTATCCAGAAAGTCTCACGTTGTCTGAGTTTGATGATTCTATATAATCTGTGGAAGGAGGAATATAGTCTATAGGATAAAACTTGAAAATTTCGTGATTGCCGTCGTGTTTGGTCAGATAGTGTTCAGGAACACTATGTTTAATATTTTACTTTATGCAATTTTTACAATTGCGCCAGTGTTCACCCCAAAAACACAAAAACTTTAATGACCTCTCTAAAAGTAGAAAACCCACTACCTTTCTAAGTCAGACAGGAATCTTTAAATGTGGCAGAAAAGGATGCAATACATGCAAATACATCATTTCTGGTAAAAAAAACTTTTAAATCTTTTTCTACTGGAGAGAACTTCCCTATTTCTAGATTTTTCAACTGCAACTCCAGCTTCATTGTATATGTATTGGAATGCGTCTGTGGGGTGCAGTATGTGGGGCGCACCTCTAGAAAAGCTAGGGTACGTTGGGGAGAACACTGGAGCAATTGTAAAAATTGTAAAAATTGCATAAAGAAAAATATTAAACATAGTGTTCCTGAACTGTCTGACCAAACACGACGGCAATCACGAAATTTTCAAGTTTTATCCCATAGACTATATTCCTCCTTCCACAGATTATAATAGAATCATCAAACTCAGACAACGTGAGACTTTCTGGATACACAAATTGAACACCCTTTTTACATCAGGTTTAAATTCTAATTTAGACTTAGCTGCTTTCAATTAACACATGTAGATGTTCATTTTTAGCCTCCACATCATTATTCTCACTAGCGCCCTTTATTTTTAAAAACTTTTTTTATATATATACCAGTTTATACATATACTATTATCATTTTCTTTCATCAGCTCTCATTCTTTTGATGAGAACAGTTCCTCCTGCGGTCTCGATATTTAGTTTTTTGGCTTTTGTTTATTCATTTATCTGGCTTTCCAGTATTATGCATTATTATTATTCTGCCAGTTTTACATCCCTGTTATGAATATATTAGATAGATTGTTTTTATGTAATTTCTGTTTTATATTTTTACAACGTCACGTTGTTTTATTTTTATCGCCAGCAAGTATTAGATCAGCCTTGGCATCATATCGACAGTTTTTAACTATCCTTAGTTCAGCATATATTTATTTATATATATAATTCTTTATTTGTTTTTGCCCCTTATGGCGTAATACTTTGTCGCTTTTATCCAGTTATTCATTTAGTTATTTTTTAACAGATAAACTGTTTCGTTGTGGTTTTGTTTTTCATACATTGTATTAACTATGTCCCAATGTCATGACTGGCCGATCTCGCGTCCAATCACATCCGATGTATGTATTTTTAAGCCTCACGGCAGGCATAACCTGTATACTACATGATGAAATGGCCAACAGTTTGCGGCCGAGAAACGCGTTGTTTAGCTCCAATAAATACTTGTTTTTTACCATACTCGGATACTTTTTATGCTTATATGAACTTTACTTTGGGAAGTGTCTTATCGGCACACAGGAGCCTATCAGATTATATTGGTCTGGCTTTTACTCCTTCCAACGAAGCGCAGTCGGCGTTGTTTTTTTCACTTCTCCCTGCCAGGAGCATATCCTTCCACTACACACAGACTGCAGGAGCAAATTATTCGGCTGTGGAGTTTTAGCAGCTTGCCTTGTTACCAACAAGATTCGTCCATCCAGTGTACTGGCTGCTGTTTACAGGTCAGCCTGCTCATTTGCACTTCTTGTAATAAGAGTGCCACCTCGCTTGTGAGTACCTGTTCACTTGCTTCCATAACACTTTCTCACATTTGTTTGTGATTACCACACCATGAGGCGCTTTCTTGTTTTTGTCTTCACTTTTTAGATTCACTGACTCACCATCGGCCTCAAGAAAAGCTGCCCACATTTGAATTCTTTTTTTACAGTGGAATTTCACCTTTGAACTTTTTGTATGGAACATTATTGTATACTTTAGGTTTATTATAACCCTTCTCTACAGTGCACTCATTATTTCTCAATATTATTGTGTTTATATACAAGTATATTTCATTTTGAAATCACTGTTTTAGTTTTTCACGGTATTTCAATTTCCAAACAGACAAATAGGAATTACAATATTGTATGTTTTATCATTTGTGATATCTAGATTCACACTACTTTTCACATATTTTATTTTACTTATCAATATATTCATTTTTATGCTCTCAGCATATTGCTCTTAAATATTTTAAAAATAACACATTTTCCCATTTTACTGTATATCCTTGTAGGACCTCTAGTGGCTGTAACAATTAATGCACTCTGATATACAAAGCAGTTAATGTCTGTTTATTTTTTTCACTATGTTTGATTTGTGTTCCACACATCAATGATCTTTTGTTCTCTTTATATGTTAAAAATTGAATGCTCTGTTTAATTCACAAAAGAACATTTTTGGGTTTCATATCGCTTTAAGTAAGGCAGAAGTTGTGAGCTTTGTAGCATGCTAAATTAGCACGCTCTTATCTTAAAGGGACATGAAAACCAAACTTTTTCTTTCATGATTCAGATAGAGCATGCAATTTTAAACAACTTTTTGGTTTACTTCTATTATCTAATTTGCTTCATTCTCTTGACATCCTTTGTTAAAAACATATCCAGGCTCAGGAGCTTGGAGTTAGCTGCTGATTGGTGGCTGAACTTGTAAGCCCATTTTCATTGGCTTACAAATATTTTCAGCTAGCTCTCAAATCTTAATGACACATTTACTGGATCATTCTTCACTTAGCAAATTCCATGCCTAAAGGACTTGATAAACTTTGGAAAACAGGATTTGACTTATTTATCAGTACTGCAAAATGATTTCAGATGGTTATTCACATAAGCAAAACAAACTAAAAGTTGACATTTGGTTAAGCAATGTCACCAAACAGATACAAATACTGCCAGCTCAATCAATGAAAGTTCAAAAAAGTAATAATAAGCACTTTAACACTAATAAAAATAGCCAGATCAATAACCCAACAGACATATTCACTATACCAATAATATCCCTGTTCAAATCCATTAAGAAGGCATATACACATACACAATATTGTGGACACCCCTACTTTGATCTGAGCCAGGATGTGCAGATTTACAGTGGCGGTGAACGGAAGCACGAGCTAAGGACTTCCCAAATAGACAGCAGATGTGATTAAGTGGAGGATAATTAGTCAGGCAGGTTAGTTCCAGAAGAAGGAAGGTTAAGGCTACGGCCCAAGCAACCTAATTGACAGGAGCAGAGGAAGCAGTCTTAAAGGGACGGTTACAGCAAGCAGGCAGGCATGAAACCCTGTTAGCCCTGTTCCCCAGCCTTATACTATCCCTCCCCCCCCCATTTATTTCCCTTCTTGGTGTCTTGTTTTCCTCCTACAGATCTAGAGAAGTATTTCCTGATCTAATAGTTGTCACTTTCTTCTCAGTTTTATTTTCTTGTTTGTCTGTAGCAGCTTTTGGAAAATGTTCATTGATCGTGTAGATTCTATGAGCAAGATCTTTTTGTTTTGGTAAAAAGCTGATCTTCTTTCACTGTATTTGTTCATATAATTCATCCACTGAAATTATACTGAAACTTAATTTTTTGAGTGTGGAATGGATCGTTGTATTACAGGCTAAAACGTTTGTGGTATAGCTATACCGTCGTGACTTGTAATACGGGAGACCTGCCATTCCACGTGCAATGGCCAATTTTTCAGTGGTATAGCCGTACCGCACAATAACGCAAAACTTGTAATTCAGTCAATTATTTACTCTTTATCTTTTTTCTTAAAGAAAGTGTCTACAAAAAACACCATCTAGTTGACTGCATATGAATCATTCCATAAATAAAATCACATATAGTTTAAAGTATATACAAAGTTAGAAACAAAGGCTTAAGCACTACTCAAAAATAATCATCAAAATAATGGATAATGAAATCAAAATGTTGGTTAAATAAAATCAATATGATTATTTTTTTTTAATATGTATCTCTATCTTATTGTTTATGAACTGTTGTATTTATATATTTCATGTGTAAAAAAATTACTGCCTAAATGAAGCCCAATCAAAATCTTTGTTGAGACCTTTTGGTGTCAGTGTTTGTAATCAAATCCAATACATTTCCTTAGCTTTTAAAAGATGCTGTCTTGTCACCCCCCTCTTCTAGGAGCATCTATTCTTTCAATAATTTGAAAGCGCAGTTGGCTAATATTGTGTCCTGGTTCTAGACAGTGTGAGGAGACAGGTGCATCACTATTTTTGCATCTTATATTGGATTTATGCTCCGTAATGTGTTCCGTTGCCTCCCTACAAGACTCACATATATAATTTAAACCACACGGACATTTGATGAGATATATTATATAGCTTGATCTGCAAGTTAAATATTGTTTTATCTTGTATTTTGTACCTTTAGTTGGATGGTAAAAGAATTCTTCCTTGATCATGGAATTTACAATTACTACAGTTTAAGCATGGGAAACAGCCAGTTTTCAGAGAACCAATTGTTCTCTGTACACTTACTTTGTTACTCCCTATATCCGCAAGTACTATTTGGTCTTTTACATTCTTATTCCTCCTGTAGGCTGGCATGGGTAGATTTATAAAGGAAATAACAGATGGATTTAGATCTTTAAATACATGCCAATGTTTCGAAAGAATTTTCATGTCTTTGTTACTGAGGCTATTGTATTTAGTTACAAAAAATAATTTAACCATGATTTTTCTTTTCTGTCTGCACATGTATAACATCTTCTTTCTGTTGTTCAACTAGATAATCAAGATAACCTCTCTTTTTAAAATTTGCAGCCATTTCACACAGTCTCTTTTTACATTGGTGTGTGTCAGAGACTTATCTCTTAATCCATGTAAATTGTCTTTTAGGTAGAGCCCTGAATACATTATGTGAATGGTAACTATAGTATCGTATAAAGGTGAGAACAAAAAGATAATTGTGCTATAGAGAAGTTACTAAAGGCAAAGTACAAAACAGGGGATCCCTAATACCCCTTAATGCAAATAGTTGAAATGGATAGTCTCCCTAGAAAGGAGACAGAGTGCTATACGCCACTGAGAGAATGGCTTAATTAGAAACAAAAATGTCAGAGAAATATATAATACCCGAAATGGGAATGTGTAATATGTGTGCACACTAGAAAGCAAATATAAATGTAAATGTTTGGTTCAAGAAACAAAGGGATGTATGAAAAAGTTAGTGATTACTAGAAAAAAAAGTGAAAAAATCCCCAAACATACAGCTAGATTACGAGTTTTGCAGTATGAGTGAAAAAGCAGCGTTAAGGCTCTTTTTCACTACCGCTGGTATTACGAGTCTTGCAGGTATTTCTGCACTGTACACTTTTTTGGCCGTAACGCAACGTAATTACCGCAGCTTTCAAAAAGTCCTTTTTCAATGCGACTTCCTTTGCGCCGTTATTACGAGTCTGCCTGGGAGGCCAAAAAGTGAGCGGTACAGCCAATAGCGCCAAGATCCATACCATGAAATTCAGTAGTTATGGGTTTTATGCTACAAAGCTGTAACATAAAACTCATAACTAAACTGTCACAAAGTACACTAACACCCATAAACTACCTATTAACCCCTAAACCGAGGCCCTCCCGCATCGCAAACACTATAATAAAATTATTAACCCCTAATCTGCCGCTCCCGACATCGCCGCCACTAGAATAAACATATTAACCACTAAACCGCATCGTAAACACTAGTTAAATATTATTAACCCCTAATCTGCCGCCCCTAACATCGCCGCCACCTACCTACATTTATTAACCCCTAATCTGCCGCCCCCAACGTCTCTACCACTATACTAAATTTATTAACCCCTAAACCTAAGTCTAACCCTAACACCCCCTAACTTAAATATAATTAAAATAAATCTAAATAAAACCTACTATCATTACCTAAATAATTCCTATTTAAAACTAAATACTTACCTGTAAAATAAACCCTAAGCTAGCTACAATATAACTAATAGTTACATTGTAGCTAGCTTAGGTTTTATTTTTATTTCACAGGCAAGTTTGTATTTATTTTAACTAGGTAGAATAGTTACTAAATAGTTATTAACTATTTACTAACTACCTAGCTAAAATAAATACAAATTTACCTGTAAAATAAAACCTAACCTGTCTTACACTAACACCTAACCTTACACTACAATTAAATAAATTACATAAATTAAATACAATTACCTAAATTACAAAAAAAAAAAACAACTAAATTACACAAAATAAAAAAAAAGATCAGATATTTAAACTAATTACACCTAATCTAATAGCCCTATCAAAATAACCCCCCCAAAAATAAAAAAAAACCCTAGCCTAAACTAATCTACCAATAGCCCTTAAAAGGGCCTTTTGTGGGGCATTGCCCCAAAGAAATCAGCTCTTTTACCTGTAAAAAAAAATACAAACAACCCCCCAACTGTAAAACCCACAACCCACACGCGGCAGAAGTCTTCATCCAACCGAGCAGAAGTCTTCATCCAACCGGGCAGAAGTCTTCATCCAGACGTGGGGAGCATCCTCTTCAATCGGCGTCTTCTTCCGAATGAGGTTTCCCTTTAAATGGCGTCATCCAAGATGGTGTCCCTTAGATTCTGATTGGCTGATAGATTTCTATCAGCCAATCGGAATTAAGGTTGAAAAAATCCTATTGGCTGTTGCAATCAGCCAATAGGATTGAGCTTCAATCCTATTGGCTGATCCAATCAGCCAATAGGATTGAGCTCGCATTCTATTTGCTGTTCCAATCAACCAATATAATGCAAGCTCAATCCTATTGGCTGATTGGATCAGCCAATAGAATTGAAGCTCAATATTATTGGCTGATTGCAACAGCCAATAGGATTTTTTCAACCTTAATTCCGATTGGCTGATAGAAATCTATCAGGCAATCGGAATCTAAGGGACGTCATCTTGGATGACATCATTTAAAGGGAAACCTCATTCGGAAGAAGACGTCGATTGAAGAGGATGCTTCGCGCCGGATGTCTTGAAGATTGACCCGCTCCGCGCCAGATGGATAAAGATAGAAGATGCCATCAGGATGAAGACTTCTGCCCGGTTGGATGAAGACTTCTGCCCGGTTGGATGAAGACTTCTGCCGCTTCGTTGAGGACTTCTCCCGGCTTCGTTGAGGATGGATGTCGGGTCTTCAAAAACTGTAAGTGGATCTTCGGGGGTTAGTGTTAGGCTTTTTTAAGGGTTTATTGGTTGGGTTTTATTTTTAGATTAGGGGTTCGGGCACTTGAAAAAGAGCTAAATGCCCTTTTAAGGGCAATGCCCATCCAAATGCCCCTTTCATGGCAATGGGGAGCTTAGTTTTTTTAATTAGGATTTCATTTGGGGGGTTGGTTGTGGGTTTTACTGTTTGGCGGTTGCTTGTATTTTTTTTTACAGGTAAAAGAGCTGATTTCTTCGGGGCAATGCCCCGCAAAAGGCCCTTTTAAGGGCTATTGGTAGTTTAGTTTAGGCTAGGTTTTTTTTTTATTTTTGGGGGGCTTTTTTTATTTTGATAGGGCTATTAGATTAGGTGTAATTAGTTTAAATATCTGATAATTTATTTTTTTATTTAGTGTTTTTTTTTTGTAATTTAGGTAATTGTATTTAATTTATGTAATTTATTTAATTGTAGTGTAAGGAAGGTTAGGTTTTATTTTACAGGTAAACTTGTATTTATTTTACGAAATGAGGAAAAAAGGAGGCTGAGTCCTGAAGTCAGTGATCAAGTTTATTGTGGAGCAGGCTTCAAAAGGCTAGGTGAGCTCCTATCTTACGCGTTTCGCGCATGAGCACATGCGCTTCATCAGAGATCAGAGTTGTATTTATTTTAGCTAGGTAGTTAGTAAATAGTTAATAACTATTTACTAACTAGTCTACCTAGTTAAAAATAAATACAAACTTGCCTGGGAAATAAAAATAAAACTTAAGCTAGATACAATGTTATATTATATTAGTTATATTGTATCTAGCTTAGGGTTTATTTTATAGGTAAGTATTTAGTTTTAAATAGGAATTATTTAGTTATTAATAGTAGGTTTTATTTAGATTTATTTTAATTACATTAAAGTTAGTGGGTGTTAGGGTTAGACTTAGAGTTAGGGTTAGGGGTTAATAACTTTAGTATAGTGGCGGCAGATTAGGGGTTAATAAATGTAGGTAGGTGGCGGCGATGTTGGGGGCAGCAGATTCGGGGTTAATAAGTATAATGTAGGTGTCGGCGATGTCGGGGACGGCAGATTAGGGGTTAATAAGAATAATGTAGGTGTCGGCGATCTCGGGAGATTAGGGGTTAATACGTGTAAAACTAGGGGTGTTTAGACTCGGGGTTCATGTTAGGATGTTAGGTGTAAACATAAATTTAGTTTCCCCATAGGAATCAATGAGGCTGCGTTACAGAGCTTTACGCTCCTTTATTGCAGGTGTTAGACTTTTTTTCAGCTGGCTGTCCCCATTGATGTCTATGGGGAAATCATGCATGAGCACATAAAACCAGATTACCGCCTCTCACTGCAGCGCTGGTATTGGAGTGCGGTATGGAGCTCAATTTTGCTCTATGCTCACTTTTTGCCTGCTAATGCCAGGTATTTGTAAACCTGTAATACCAGCGCTGTAGGTAAGTGAGCGGTGACAATAACTTGTAAATTAGCACCTCGCCGCTCATAACGCAAAACTCGTATTCTAGCCGATAGTAAAATAAAAAATAAGTATAAAAGATAATTTGTCAAGAAGAAAAAATGTTCAATTTAATATCTCACATAATATAAAACCATTCATAAAAACAAACATAAACAAAATGTAGCAGAGCGTAGTATCAAAACGATACTTGAAACATACAGTTACAAAATTTGACAAAGCGTAGTATCAAAACGATACTTAGAACATATAATAGAATACATATGATTAAAAATACACATGAAAAACCACAAAAAATCTTTCAAGGAAGATGCTGAAAAGAGTCTTTGAAATATTCCTTCCAAAGTATGGAAAAAGTCAGGAACGCTGGAATACAAGGAGATTTAAATGAGAAACACAAACAGATCCACAACAAAAGGTGGCAAGTCTTACTTACACCGGCTGTTGTGATTTGGTCTCCGATAATTTTGTATTCTTTCAAGCTGAGAAATCGATCTGTCTATGCAGACCTCAGGCGGTGTCAGTGTAGTCTCTGTTCGTTTCTACAGTGAGAACTGAAGGCAGACACATTTCAGCGTCTTTGATGTTAGTCTTTCAGTGTTATAGCGTTAAGCTGAAGCGGTTAGCTTAAGAGACTTGGCGCCTCACAGAGTTCAAATTTCAGCAGGAATATGGAAGCCCAAATACAACAAACACAAAAGATAGACGAACGCGTTTCAGCCTTGGAAGGCCTTTTTTCAAACTCTAATTTGGAATGTGATTGTGCCGCTATTTATAGACCGAGGATATAATAGTGATAACATAGATACTATAAGAGACAAAGTAAGGATGATAGATAGAAAAAACATAATTAGAAAGTAAGCCCAAACAAAATAAAAAAATCTATAATGAGTGAAAATGATGTTAATTGTATTCCTTTTATAACCCAATACTGTGGTAATAAATATATTTTAGAAAAAAATGATTAACAAACATTGGGGCATTTTGAAAAAAGATGAGATACTAGGCCCTATTTTACCAAACAAAACCCAAATGGTGTATAAAAAAGCTAGAAACTTAAAATCCATTATAGCACCAACAGAACTTAAAGGCAAAATAAAGGGTAAATGTGATGTCGATCTGAAGGGGAAAAAATTAAAGGGGTTCTACCCATGCCTAACTTGGAAATTATGTAAATATTATAAAACACAAAAATAAGTAATGTCTGATGTAACAAAAAAGAAATATAAGATAAATTTGATTAGCTGTACAGATAGAAACATTATTTACGTGATTCAATGCAAATTTGGAAAATAATATGTGGGGAGTCGGAAAGACTGCTCCGAGACCGGATTAGAAAACATATCTGGTCCATAGAAAATTTCAGTAGCGTCAGAAACAAGGACCTCCCTGTCCCTAACCACTTTGCCAAATGTAATAAAGCTGATTTAAGTTTCTTTTCATATATGGGAATAGATAAACAGAGAAAAATTGGAGAGGGAGTAATTTACACAAGGACCTTTTAAAAAAGGAAAAGAGGTGGATTTTTCACCTTAAGACACTACAACCTAATGGCCTTAATATAGAGTTTATATTAATTGTTTCCTTACAGATTAAGGCCTAGATTTGGAGTTCGGCGGTAAAAGGGCTGTTAACGCTCCGCGGGCTTTTTTCTGGCCGCACCATAAATTTAACTCTGGTATCGAGAGTTTAATCAAATGCTGCGTTAGGCTCCAAAAAAGGAGCGTAGAGCATTTTTACCGCAAATGCAACTCTCGATACCAGAGTTGCTTACGGACGCGGCCGGCCTCAAAAACGTGCTCGTGCACGATTCCCCCATAGGAAACAATGGGGCTGTTTGAGCTGAAAAAAAACCTAACACCTGCAAAAAAGCAGCGTTCAGCTCCTAACGCAGCCCCATTGTTTCCTATGGGGAAACACTTCCTACGTCTGCACCTAACACTCTAACATGTACCCGAGTCTAAACACCCCTAACCTTACACTTATTAACCCCTAATCTGCCGCCCCCGTTATCGCTGACCCCTGCATATTTTTTTAAACCCCTAATCTGCCGCTCCGTAAACTGCCGCCACCTACGTTATCCCTATGTACCCCTAATCTGCTACCCCTAACACCGCCGACCCCTATATTATATTTATTAACCCCTAACCTGCCCCCACAACGTCGCCGACACCTGCCTACACTTATTAACCCCTAATCTGCCGAGCGGACCTGAGCGCTACTATAATAAAGTTATTAACCCCTAATCCGCCTCACTAACCCTATCATAAATAGTATTAACCCCTAATCTGCCCTCCCTAACATCGCCGACACCTAACTTCAATTATTAACCCCTAATCTTCCGATCGGAGCTCACCGCTATTCTAATAAATGGATTAACCCCTAAAGCTAAGTCTAACCCTAACACTAACACCCCCCTAAGTTAAATATAATATTTATCTAACGAAATAAATTAACTCTTATTAAATAACTTATTTCTATTTAAAGCTAAATACTTACCTGTAAAATAAACCCTAATATAGCTACAATATAAATTATAATTATATTATAGCTATTTTAGGATTAATATTTATTTTACAGGCAACTTTGTAATTATTTTAACCAGGTACAATAGCTATTAAATAGTTAAGAACTATTTAATAGTTACCTAGTTAAAATAATAACAAATTTACCTGTAAAATAAATCCTAACCTAAGTTATAATTAAACCTAACACTACCCTATCAATAAAATAATTAAATAAACTACCTACAATTACCTACAATTAACCTAACACTACACTATCAATAAATTAATTAAACACAATTCCTACAAATAAATACAATTAAATAAACTAGCTAAAGTACAAAAAATAAAAAAGAACTAAGTTACAGAAAATAAAAAAATATTTACAAACATAAGAAAAATATTACAACAATTTTAAACTAATTACACCTACTCTAAGCCCCCTAATAAAATAACAAAGCCCCCCAAAATAAAAAATTCCCTACCCTATTCTAAATTAAAAAAGTTACAAGCTCTTTTACCTTACCAGCCCTGAACAGGGCCCTTTGCGGGGCATGCCCCAAGAAGTTCAGCTCTTTTGCCTGTAAAAAAAAACATACAATACCCCCCCCCCAACATTACAACCCACCACCCACATACCCCTAATCTAACCCAAACCCCCCTTAAATAAACCTAAAACTAAGCCCCTGAAGATCTTCCTACCTTGTCTTCACCATCCAGGTATCACCGATCCGTCCTGGCTCCAACATCTTCATCCAACCCAAGCGGGGGTTGGCGATCCATAATCCGGTCCAGAAGAGGCTCCAAAGTCTTCCTCCTATCCGGCAAGAAGAGGACATCCGGACCGGCAAACATCTTCTCCAAGCGGCATCTTCGATCTTCTTCCATCCGGAGCGAAGCGGCAGGATCCTGAAGACATCCAGCGCGGAACATCCATCCGGACCGACGACTGAACGACGAATGACTGTTCCTTTAAGGGACGTCATCCAAGATGGCGTCCCTCGAATTCCGATTGGCTGATAGGATTCTATCAGCCAATCGGAATTAAGGTAGGAATGTTCTGATTGGCTGATGGAATCAGCCAATCAGAATCTAGTTCAATCCGATTGGCCGATCCAATCAGCCAATCAGATTGAGCTTGCATTCTATTGGCTGATCGGAACAGCCAATAGAATGCGAGCTCAATCTGATTGGCTGATTGGATCAGCCAATCGGATTGAACTTGATTCTGATTGGCTGATTCCATCAGCCAATCAGAAAATTCCTACCTTAATTCCGATTGGCTGATAGAATCCTATCAGCCAATCGGAATTCGAGGGACGCCATCTTGGATGACGTCCCTTAAAGGAACAGTCATTCGTCGTTCAGTCGTCGGTCCGGATGGATGTTCCGCGCTGGATGTCTTCAGGATCCTGCCGCTTCGCTCCGGATGGAAGAAGATCGAAGATGCCGCTTGGAGAAGATGTTTGCCGGTCCGGATGTCCTCTTCTTGCCGGATAGGAGGAAGACTTTGGAGCCTCTTCTGGACCGGATTATGGATCGCCAACCCCCGCTTGGGTTGGATGAAGATGTTGGAGCCAGGACGGATTGGTGAACCTGGTATGGTGAAGACAAGGTAGGAAGATCTTCAGGGGCTTAGTGTTAGGTTTCTTTAAGGGGGTTTGGGTTAGATTAGGGGTATGTGGGTGGTGGGTTGTAATGTTGGGGGGGGGGTATTGTATGTTTTTTTTTACAGGCAAAAGAGCTGAAATTCTTGGGGCATGCCCCGCAAAGGGCCCTGTTCAGGGCTGGTAAGGTAAAAGAGCTTGTAACTTTTTTAATTTAGAATAGGGTAGGGAATTTTTTATTTTGGGGGGCTTTGTTATTTTATTAGGGGGCTTAGAGTAGGTGTAATTAGTTTAAAATTGTTGTAATATTTTTCTTATGTTTGTAAATATTTTTTTATTTTCTGTAACTTAGTTCTTTTTTATTTTTTGTACTTTAGCTAGTTTATTTAATTGTATTTATTTGTAGGAATTGTGTTTAATTAATTTATTGATAGTGTAGTGTTAGGTTAATTGTAGGTAATTGTAGGTAGTTTATTTAATTATTTTATTGATAGGGTAGTGTTAGGTTTAATTATAACTTAGGTTAGGATTTATTTTACAGGTAAATTTGTTATTATTTTAACTAGGTAACTATTAAATAGTTCTTAACTATTTAATAGCTATTGTACCTGGTTAAAATAATTACAAAGTTGCCTGTAAAATAAATATTAATCCTAAAATAGCTATAATATAATTATAATTTATATTGTAGCTATATTAGGATTTATTTTACAGGTAAGTATTTAGCTTTAAATAGGAATAATTTATTTAATAAGAGTTAATTTATTTCGTTAGATTTAAATTATATTTAACTTAGGGGGGTGTTAGTGTTAGGGTTAGACTTAGCTTTAGGGGTTAATACATTTATTAGAATAGCGGTGAGCTCCGGTCGGCAGATTAGGGGTTAATAATTGAAGTTAGGTGTTGGCGATGTTAGGGAGGGCAGATTAGGGGTTAATACTATTTATGATAGGGTTAGTGAGGCGGATTAGGGGTTAATACATTTATTATAGTAGCGCTCAGGTCCGCTCGGCAGATTAGGGGTTAATAAGTGTAGGCAGGTGTCGGCGACGTTGAGGGGGGCAGATTAGGGGTTAATAAATATAATATAGGGGTCGGCGATGTTAGGGGCAGCAGATTAGGGGTACATAGGGATAACGTAGGTGGCGGCGATTTGCGGTCGGAAGATTAGGGGTTAATTATTTTAAGTAGCTGGCGGCGACGTTGTGGGGGGCAAGTTAGGGGTTAATAAATGTAATACAGGGGTCGGCGGGGTTAGGGGCAGCAGATTAGGGGTACATAAATATAACGTAGGTGGCGGTCGGCAGATTAGGGGTTAAAAATTTTAATCGAGTGGCGGCGGTGTGGGGGGACCTCGGTTTAGGGGTACATAGGTAGTTTATGGGTGTTAGTGTACTTTAGGGTACAGTAGTTAAGAGCTTTATGAACCGGCGTTAGCCAGAAAGCTCTTAACTCCTGCTATTTTCAGGCGGCTGGAATCTTGTCGTTAGAGCTCTAACGCTCACTTCGGAAACGACTCTAAATACCGGCGTTAGAAAGATCCCATTGAAAAGATAGGCTACGCAAATGGCGTAGGGGGATCTGCGGTATGGAAAAGTCGCGGCTGAAAAGTGAGCGTTAGACCCTTTAATCACTGACTCCAAATACCAGCGGGCGGCCAAAACCAGCGTTAGGAGCCTCTAACGCTGGTTTTGACGGCTACCGCCGAACTCCAAATCTAGGCCTAAGGTTCTTACCCCTCTTCTTCCCTTCATGAACCTCACACATTCTTTTCCTTTATGCACTTCACACCATCTTATAATTCACACTTTTTTGTCCCAGCTTTTTGAGATGGACTTTGTTTCACACTTTTTCTCATACTTTTTTCTAGGGTATTATCTTCCTAGATTTTCTTAACAATATGTTTAGTGCAGTCATTAAGACTGTATTATATGGTATATAGTATATATGTATTTATTATGTTGATCTACTATGTTCCTTTTATCAATATTATGTCACTTTGGTATATAGGATTTATGATATGTATTTGCCATATAGGATTTGTAAAATGTGCTTAAATCCGCTTATATTCTATCCCTTATCTTTAAATACACCATCTGTGTTTTTTATATACCTTAAAAAAACACCACAAAATATCTAAGATCTAATATTTATCACATATATGTGTTTAGATTTTATATATTTAGTATTAAATATACCCTTGTTCTTTTGCACAATTATGCCCCGTTTTATATATATATATATATATATATATATATATATATATATATATATATATATATATATATATATATATATATATATATATATATATATATTTAATTGTGCCAATTACTTATACAAATTGGCCTCAATTTGGTATAGAGGGGGATATAAATAGCGGCACAATCACATTCCGAATTAGAGTTTGAAAAAGGCCTTCCAAGGCTGAAACGCGTTACTCTATCTTTTGTTATTGTTGTATTTGGGCTTCCATAGTCCTGCTGAAATTTGAACTCTGTGAGGCGCCAAGTCTCTTAAGCTAACCGCTTCAGCTTAATGCTATAACACTGAAAGACTAACATCAAAGACGCTGAAAAGTGTCTGCCTTTGGTTCTCACTGTTCAAACGAACAGAGACTTACTACGCTGACACCGCCTGAGGTCTGCATAGCTGGATCAATTTCTCAGCTTGAAAGAATACACAATTATCGGAGACCAAGTCACAACAGCCGGTGTAAGACTTGCCACATTTTGTTGTGGATCCGTTTGTGCTTCTCATTTGAATCTCCTTGTATTCCAGCGTTCCTGGCTTTTCCCATACTTTGGAAGGAATATTTCAAAGACTCTTTTCAGTATCTTCCTTGAAAGATTTTTTGTGGTTTGTCATGTGTATTTTAATTCATGTATTTTTAATTATATGTATTCTATTGTATGTTCTAAGTATCGTTTTGATACTACGCTTTGTCACATTTTGTAACTTTATGTTTCAAGTATCGTTTTGATACTACGCTCTGCTACATTTTGTATATGTTCGTTTTTATGAATGGTTTTTGTGACGAACCAAGGTTATCCAACCCTGCGCCAGCCACTTATTTGGCACAGAAAGGGTTTTCAGCCCCCTTTTACTGTCACCAATAGGTCACAATCTAGCCACACCAGGCAAGCTTGTGATTCAGTTTAGTGGGTGCAAGGGTTAACCACACTCCCTAGTCTGTACTAGACGTAAGAGAAATGCCCAAAGCTCCCTTTTAATGCCACCCACAATAAACTATCAATCCTATAGCTCCAATACTACCACCACTTAAAATTTATTAAAGTGAAAATCCTAAGAAAAAACCCAGACTTTACACATTAACTCTAGAAATACAATTCAGTAACGTGGTTCAATTATTAGACAAAGGCCAAACTTAATAAAGGAATTATTTATTATGCCAAAGATATTATGCACAATGCATTATTAATAAAAAGTTGTTACAAATAAAATTACACACGCAAACAGTGTTTTAAAATAAAAAGGAGAAAAACAGAATTGAATACTTTCCTAGTTTTCAAGATCTGCGCCAGGGGTTGGCATGAAAATGATGGCTCCTTACTTCTGTAAAGCAGCTCCCCTTGTAAGAATGACAATCTTATTGTTAAAACCTAAAATTCTTATACCATTTTCCAGAGATCAAGTTGTCTGACCACACCCTCCTGGGCGGGCTAAGAAAACCCCCCTGTCTTTATGACCTTCAATAGACTAATTTCTTGCCTGAAATTATACAATCCATTATAAGTTCTGCTAGGTAACTCAATTTCTATATTTACATATCTAGAACCTTTTAATTTCATTGGGAGAATCGGTTTGATATCAAATATGCCATAGGTTGCCATATTTACCTTCATTTAAGGTTATAACAGTTTTAACACACATATGTACATAATATACCAATGTCCTTTCAGTGACCTGGTCAGTTTTTGTGATGAAGGGCCTGTTTTGCATCATGCATTGTATTGACAGCCTAAGCCATAAACTTTATCCTGTTTACACTGCCAAGCATTTATGATGCTCCTGGCACTTCAAAGAAGACACAAACACAATTCTTCTTGAAAACAAATTACACACGCAAACAGTGTTTTAAAATAAAAAGGAGAAAAACAGAATTGAATACTTTCCTAGTTTTCAAGATCTGCGCCAGGGGTTGGCATGAAAATGATGGCTCCTTACTTCTGTAAAGCAGCTCCCCTTGTAAGAATGACAATCTTATTGTTAAAACCTAAAATTCTTATACCATTTTCCAGAGATCAAGTTGTCTGACCACACCCTCCTGGGCGGGCTAAGAAAACCCCCCTGTCTTTATGACCTTCAATAGACTAATTTCTTGCCTGAAATTATACAATCCATTATAAGTTCTGCTAGGTAACTCAATTTCTATATTTACATATCTAGAACCTTTTAATTTCATTGGGAGAATCGGTTTGATATCAAATATGCCATAGGTTGCCATATTTACCTTCATTTAAGGTTATAACAGTTTTAACACACATATGTACATAATATACCAATGTCCTTTCAGTGACCTGGTCAGTTTTTGTGATGAAGGGCCTGTTTTGCATCATGCATTGTATTGACAGCCTAAGCCATAAACTTTATCCTGTTTACACTGCCAAGCATTTATGATGCTCCTGGCACTTCAAAGAAGACACAAACACAATTCTTCTTGAAAACAAATAACTGTTTTGAGTTCAAGCTACACAAAGTTAACTCCTTAGCAGCTGAATCCTGAGATATTCGTGACAGTTTTATATTATGTGAGATATTAAATTGAACATTTTCTATTCTTGACAAATTATCTCTTATACTTATGTTTTATTTTACTATGTTTGGGGATTTTTTCACTTTTTTCTCTAGTATTCACTAACCTTTTCATACACCCCTTAGTTTCTTGAACCAAACATTTACATTTATATTTGCTTTCTAGTGTGCACACATATTACATATTCCCATTTTGGGTATTATATATTTTTCTGGCATTTTTATTACTTATTAAGCCATTCTCTCAGTGGCGCTTAGCACTCTGTCTCCTTTCTAGGGAGACTATCCATTTCAACTATCATATCATAACAAACAGTTTTTATCTGTTGGCTTCACATATAAGTCTGTCTTCAAAAAAACATTCTCTTTGTACATTTGTGTGTCTAGAAAAGTAACAGAAATTTCACTAGCAGTCAAAGTGAATTTCAGGCCCACTATAGAGTTGTTTAGTTCATCTACAAATGATAATAGGCTAACCAATTTTGCCCAACCACTTTTGAAAAATATGTTTGTACCTCCACTTGGAAGGCGCCATAGAGTATGAACAAATCATGAGTATATACAAAGTACTCCTCATAGTTGCTCATAAATATATTGACATATATTGACATATGTTGGGGCGACATTGGAGCCCATATTCGTTCCTTGTTTCTGCAAGAAAAATGTATTAGAAAAAAGAAAGTAATTTTGATACAGAATTATCTATATATATAAAAGAAGTCCTGACCGACTGACTAAATGACTCATCAACGCCCAGCTCAAACCATTTAACCTAGGAATGTGAAATTTGGAATGTTTGTTGTTTTTATGATGTAGGCACCCACTAAGGGAAGATTTTTGGAAATTATGTCCCTAAGGGGGTGAAAAAGGGGGGTGCATTTTTTTATGAGGATACCTATATCTTAAAACCCGAAGATGTTACAAACCTGAAAATTGGTATTTAGATTCTCCTTTAAAAATAAAGAAACATGTATTTTTCCATTTCCCGAAAATCCACTTAAGGGGGGTGAAAAGGGGAGGGGTTATTTATGAGGATCCCTATATCTCAAAAACCGAAGATGTTAATTTAAAATCGTCATTATAAAGTAAGTTTACATGCCAAATTTCTTGCTCCTAATGTCAAGAGTTCTCAAGATATGGATATCACTAAAAAAAATCATCTGACAGTTGAGTCATAATAATTAATAATTACAATTAATAATTACAATCTAATATTAAAGTAATTGTAAACAGAATAATAATAACATATTGATGATGTGCCGGACGGACGTCCCTGCCCAAAACTTAGCTGATTGGTGCCCATGTACGGGAAACACAGAGAATAATGAAAACTTACGCAGTTCATGTCAGAGTGTGCAACCCGAACGGGCACACACATGAAGAGACACATCGTTGTGAGCGGTTGCGTTTTTCGCAATTTTTTTAACAAATCACAAAATCCACGCGTGCAAAGCCACGGGCAACAGCTAGTCTCCAATAATTCAATCAAGAAATTCACTTCCGTATAAGTTCCATCTGACTTCAATAAATTTTCAACTGCTCATACTCTTCTGGTATGTCTAATAGATGTAACGTATCGAGAGATTCGAGAATACATTTTTCACCAACATAACCTTTAGTTATGAAAACCACTTCATATCTAAAAGATACAAAGATGTAAAGTAGAGATGCACCTGTCTCCTCACACTTTCTAGAAGCAGGACACAATATTAGCCAACTGTGCTTTTAAGTTATTGAAAGAATAGAGCTCCTAGAAGAGGGGGGGGGGGTGACATACAGAATCTTTTAAAAGCTAAGGAAATGTATTCAATTTGCAAATTACAAACACTGACACCAAAAGGTCTCAACAAAGATTTTGATTGGGCTTTATTTAGGCAGTAATTTTTCTACACATGAAATAGATTAATACACCAGTTGATAAACAATAAGATAGATATACATAATAAAAAAACATTTCCATATTGATTACTATTTATCCAACATTTTTATTTTATTATTCAATATTTTGATGATTATTTTTGAGTAGTGCTTAAAGTGATGGTAAACTCAGAACGATTTCTCAATCAAATCAGATTTAAAATAAAAAAATAATATTAGTTTAATTCATCAAACACTTACGTTTGCATTCTAAGGTTTTTTCTTTTCTTTACTAACTGCTGCTATTCTAATGATTGCTCCGGCAGCCCCCAATTTTTTTTTTGAGCTTGTTTTCCTTGAGCCAATCAAATATCTGGCATATTTGCGCAGAAGGTCTGTTTCGAGATTCTCGGATTTGGATGTAAACAATGAATTGCATGAATCATTGTTTACATTTTAGCCTGACGATTTGAATAGAGCATGCGCGGACTACATAATACACGTAAGCATGTCGTCAGGAATAATTAAACAGCGGGAGCGACAGAAATCAAGATCGCACTTCCAGAATAAGGAAGTTGGATGGGGGCAGAGCTTGTCAATAATGGTGAATTTTATAAAGTAAGTGGATAACTATAATATAGCGACTGAAGCTTGCATAGTATGTGAATTAATTGACAGGATTAGGATTGAAAAAATTTACCATCACTTTAAACCTTTGTTTTTAACTTTGTATATACTTTAGGCTATGGGGCATATTTACCAATGTGTGAACGGACATGATAAGATGTAGCCTATCATGTCCGCCGCACATCGATAAATGCCGATAGCATACGCTGTCGGCATTTATCATTGCACTAGAAGTTCTTGTGAACTGCTGGTGCAATGCCGCCCCCTGCAGATTTGCGGCCAATCGGCCACTAGCAGGGGGAGTCAATCAACCGATCGTAAATTGGGTTGATTTCAATTACCCATCTTACACCCAGTCACCCCTCTAATACACTTAGCCACCCCCTCACACACCCAGTCAACACTCTCTCATACACTTAGCCACCCCCTCACACACCCAGTCAACACTCTCTCATATACTTAGCCACCCCTCTCAAACACTCACTCAAACTTCTCACATTCCCATGTACCCCTCTCACACACCCAGTCTCTTCACACACCCAGTAAACCCGGTTACAGACCCAGTCACCATTCTCACACACCCATGCACCCCTCTCACACACCCAACCAGTCCCTCACACACCCAGTAAACCCGGTTACATACCCAGACACCCAGCTCCTACACCCAGACACCCCTCTCACACACCCAACCAGTCCCTCACACACCCAGTAAACCCAGTTACAGACCCAGTCACCCCTCTCACACAGCCTGGCACCCCTCTCACACACCCAACTAGTCCCTTACTTACCCAGTAAACCCAGTTACAGACCCAGTCACACAGCTCACACACCCATGCACCCCTCTCATACACCCAACTAGTCCCTTACTTACCCAGTAAACCCGGTTACAGACCCAGTCACACAGCTCACACACCCATGCACCCCTCTCACACACCCAACTAGTCCCTTACTTACCCAGTAAACCCGGTTACAGACCAAGTCACACAGCTCACACACCCATGCACCCCTCTCACACACCCAACCAGTCCCTCACACACCCAGTAAACCCAGTTACAGACCCAGTGACCCCTCTCACACACCCAACTAGTCCTTCACACACCCAGTAAACCCGGTTACAGACCCAGTCACACAGCTCACACACCCATGCACCCCTCTCACACACCCAACCAGTCCCTCACACACCCAGTAAACCCAGTTAGACCCAGTGACCCCTCTCACACACCCAACTAGTCCCTCACACACCCAGTAAACCCGGTTACAGACCCAGTCACACAGCTCACACACCCATGCACCCCTCTCACACACCCAACTAGTCCCTTACTTACCCAGTAAACCCGGTTACAGACCCAGTCACACAGCTCACACACCCATGCACCCCTCTCACACACCCAACCAGTCCCTCACACACCCAGTAAACCCAGTTACAGACCCAGTGACCCCTCTCACACACCCATGCACCCCTCTCACACACCCAACTAGTCCCTCACACACCCAGTAAACCAGGTTACAGACCCAGTCACACAGCTCACACACCCATGCACCCCTCTCACACACCCAACCAGTCCCTCACACACCCAGTAAACCCAGTTAGACCCAGTGACCCCTCTCACACACCCAACTAGTCCCTCACACACCCAGTAAACATGGTTACAGACCCAGTCACACAGCTCACACACCCATGCACCCCTCTCACACACCCAACTAGTCCCTTACTTACCCAGTAAACCCGGTTACAGACCCAGTCACACAGCTCACACACCCATGCACCCCTCTCACACACCCAACTAGTCCCTTACTTACCCAGTAAACCGGTTACAGACCCAGTCCAACAGCTCACACACCCCTCTCACACACCAAACTAGTCCCTTACTTACCCTGTAAACCCGATTACAGACCCAGACACCCAGCTCCTACACCCATGCACCCCTCTCACACACCCAACCAGTCCCTCACACACCCAGTAAATCCAGTTACAGACCCAGTCACACAGCTCACACACCCATGCACCCCTCTCACACACCCAACCAGTCCCTCACACGCCCAGTAAATCCAGTTACAGACCCAGTCACACAGCTTACACACCCATGCACCCCTCTCACACACCCAACTAGTCCCTTACTTACCCAGTAAACCCGGTTACAGACACAGTCACACAGCTCACACACCCATGCACCCCTCTCACACACCCAACCAGTCCCTTACTTACCCAGTAAACCCGGTTACAGACCCAGTCACACAGCTCACACACCCATGCACCCCTCTCACACACCCAACCAGTCCCTCACACACCCAGTAAACCCAGTTATAGACCCAGTCACACAGCTCACACACCCATGCACCCCTCTCACACACCCAACCAGTCCCTCACACACCCAGTAAACCCAGTTACAGACCCAGTCACACAGCTCACACACCCATGCACCCCTATCACACACCCAACTAGTCCCTTACTTACCCAGTAAACCCAGTTACAGACCCAGTCACACAGCTCACACACCAATGCACCCCTCTCACACACCCAACCAGTCCCTCACACAACCAGTAAACCCAGTTACAGACCCAGACACCCAGCTCCTACACCTATGCACCACTCTCACACACACAACTAGTCCCTTGCTTACCCAGTAAACCCAGTTACAGACCCAGTCACACAGCTCACACACCCATGCACCCATCTCACACACCCAACCAGTCCCTCACACACCCAGTAAGCCCAGTTACAGACCCAGTGACCCCTCTCACACAACCAGACCCTCACACACCCAGTAAACCCGGTTACAGATCCAGTCACACAGCTCACACACCCATGCACCCCTCTCACACACCCAACTAGTCCCTTACTTACCCAGTAAACATGGTTACAGACCCAGTCACACAGCTCACACACCCATGCACCCCTCTCACACACACACAACCAGTCCCTCACACACCCAGTAAACCCGGTTACAGACCCAGTCACACAGCTCACACACCCATGCACCCCTCTCACACACCCAACTAGTCCCTTACTTACCCAGTAAACCCAGTTACAGACCCAGTCACACAGCTCACACACCCATGCACGCCTCTCACACACACACAACCAGTCCCTCACACACCCAGTAAACCCGGTTACAGACCCAGTCACACAGCTCACACACCCATGCACCCCTCTCACACACTCAACTAGTCCCTTGCTTACCCAGTTAACCCAGTTACAGACCCAGTCACACAGCTCACACACCCATGCACCCCTCTCACACACCCAACCAGTCCCTCACACACCCAGTAAGCCCAGTTACAGACCCAGTGACCCCTCTCACACAGCCATGCATCTCTCTCATACACCCAGTCACCCCACTTAACCTCTTCACTTGTAACAGGCCTTTCAGAAGAATTACTTAGCAGGGCTGGACTGCCTCTATATATATATATATATATATATATATATATATATATATATATATATATATATATATATATATATATATATATATATATATATATATATATATATATATATATACAGTATGTGTGTGTGGTTTGTACATGTGTGTGCATATGTTTGTGTGCTTACTGTGTTTGTATGTATATTAAATAGCATAGAGCATGATGATAAAAGGATCATCAGTCCCACAAGAAATGGTAAAATAATTTCCCATCTGTATTGTTCTACATGTAATGCAAGGACCTGCTCCACTTTTGAAGGTACCTTTTGTCTTTATCCATGTATTAGCAGCTACATCTTTCTTACTACAAAGTTGGAGCCTTGCTAGAGGCAAATTTAGCACCCATTGAAGTCCTGCAAATTTGAAGATAATACTTATGGTCAAGCAAAATGTATGTTTTAATAAAAAACCAATTGTTTCACATAAAAGTAATTTATACTCATTTGAATGTGTCTTCAAATAAAAAAAAGGGTTATTGCTTGTATACCTAAATTGTGCGGTATACTAGAGTATAAAGAAACTCCATCAACTACAATCCAGCTGTATCCCATTTTCCAGTCAAAATGTTGTAAGATATTTATCAAATGGGTTGAATCTCTTAAATAACTGTTTAAACTCTTTACAAACGGTTGAAGGATGGAATCCATCCATTCGTACAAAGGCTCAAACACAGATACAGATAATACCACCAATGAAATATCTTGTTCTACCAATTTCTGTAATTGTGTTTTAAACTCATTCATAGGATTCTTTAATAGTTTCCTATAAGTATTACTGTCATTCAATTGTCTATCAGCCTCTAGAATGTAATCTTCTTCTTTATTTATGTGGTGGTTTAGGGGATAGTAGTGTAGAGGGGTACTTTGCAATGGGAGTTGTGGCAGTTTAAGGGTTAATAGTGTAGAGGGGTACTTTGCGATGTGGGGGTGTGGCGCTTTAGGGGTTGATAGTGTAGTGGGGAACTTTGCGCTGGGCTATGTGGTGGTTTAGGGGTAATTACAATAGGGAGCTTATCACGATTCGAATATGGATGTTAGTTTTTTACTGCTTTTCTCGCTCTATTGAAGTCTATGGGGGTGTACATTAACGCGGTTGCGATATTCTAACTGGCACTTTACTTTTAACTTGTAATATGCACACTACCCAAAGTTGAGCATGCGAATGGGGCAGTATTTGGTGATGGGGGTTATGGCAGTTTAGGGGTTAAAAGTGTAGAGGGGTACTTTGTGATGTGGGGGTGTGGCGCTTTAGGGGTTGATAGTGTAGTGGGGAACTTTGCGCTGGGCTATGTGGTGGTTTAGGGGTAATTACAATAGGGAGCTTATCACGATTCGAATATGGATGTTAGTTTTTTACTGCTTTTCTCGCTCTATTGAAGTCTATGGGGGTGTACATTAACGCGGTTGCGATATTCTAACTGGCACTTTACTTTTAACTTGTAATATGCACACTACCCAAAGTTGAGCATGCGAATGGGGCAGTATTTATTTTTGTAAAAAAGAGCTTAAACACTTTAGGGGAATGCCCTACAAAAAGCCCTTCTAAGCGCTATTGCAATAGTTTATTTTAGTGTTACTATACGGTTTTCTATTTTGGGGTGTTTTTTTTTTAAAGGACCACTAAATGCAGTAGATTTGCATAATTAACAAGGACATTATAAAAAGACAATGCAATAACACCTACTCTGAATTTAAAAAAAAGCAGTAGATTTTTTTTCTGTCAAGTTTATTTTTTCTCCCATTTTCCGGCCCCCTGTATCATGTGACAGACATCAGCCAATCCCAGACTAGTATACGTACACCCCGTGAGCTTGTGCACATGCTCAGTAGGAGCTTGTTTCCCAGAAAGTGTGAATATAAAAAGATTGTGCAAAATTTGATAATGGAAGTAAATTGGAAAGTGTCTTATAACGGTATGCTCTATCTGAATCATAAACGTTTATTTTGACTTGAGTGTCCCTTTAAGTGGGGCTTTAGTTTAGTAGAAAAAGGCATAACTGTGTGTTTTTTAATTTTGGTAATTTCTTTGTTTTTTTCTGTAATGGTAGGTTTTACTTTTTTTTAATGTATTTTTTTTTAAAGGTAATGTGATTTTTTTTTGCTAACCTAGGGGTTGTTAGGGAGGTTAGATGGTTAGGGGGTTTAGAGGTTAGTGGGTATTTTGCAATGGGAGTTATGAGGGTTTAAGGGTTAATAGTGAAGAGGGGTATTTTTCAATGGGGTTGTGGCAGTTTAGGGGTTAATAGTGTAGAGGAGTATTTTGTTATGGGGTTGTGGTGGTTTAGGGGTTAATAGTGTAGAGCAATATTTTGCGATGCGGGTTGTGGTGGTTTAGGGGGTTAATAGTGTAGCGGGGTACTTTGCGATGTGGGGGGTTGCATTTTAGGGGTTAATAGTGTAGAGGGGTATTTATGGGATGGGGTTGTGGCTGTTTACTGCTTAATAGGGTAGTAGGGTACTTTGTGGTGGGCTATGTGGCAGTTTAGGGGTTATTAGAGTAGGAGGCTTATGGCAATTCGGGTTTGCATGTGAGTATGGAATTTAGATATTTTTCTGCTTTTCTCACTATATTGAAGTCTAAGGGGGACTATGCTAACACGGTCTTGATTTAACATATAATATGTGAGCTACCTGACGCACGCAAAGAGATGAAGTTGATCAGAGTTAATGCGCGAGCAGGATCAATAAATGGTGTCACAGATACCAGGCTGCAATGGTTAAACTCCTACCCCCCATAACCTTCCCCCTATCTAGTCTAGGTGTAAAGTGTTTTTCTGTTAATTGTATATCATCCATTGTCCTTTTGTAAGTCAGGATGTGATTAGGATCTGTTTAACTAACTATTGTCTGATGTTTGTCTCATTATATAATATTTGTTTTTAGTTGTGTAGTAACTATCCAATTTGTTGGAAATGTATAAAAGCTGTGTTTTCTGTGCAATAAACCCCTACCCCCATAACCTTCCCCCTGTTGTATCTAGTCTAGGTGTAAAGTGTTTTTCTGTTAATTGTATGAGTCATCCATTGTCCTTTAGTAAGTCAGGATGTGATTAGAATCTGTTTAACTAACTATTGTCTGATGTTTGTCTCATTGTATAATATTTGTTTTTAGTTGTGTAGTAACTTTGTTGGAAATGTATAAAAGCTGTGTTTTCTGTGCAATAAAGCAGTCTTTATTTCACCTGAATGCTAGTCTGTATAGTCATTTAGGTGGGCTCCTGCTAGAATCTCTTTCCTGGGCTACATAGCAGCCTGTTCCAGGCAAAGGAAGGACCCTCTGGCAGAGCTACTCAGTTGGGGTAACTGGAGTCTGCCACAGGGTGGGACCCTGAGTACTGGTGCTGTCGGGCATCAGGGGTGGCTACAGGCTGTGGTCACTTGCCAGCTACATAGCTGCAGTCGGCAGGGAGGAAGCAGGACCCGTTTGGCGGAGCTACACATTGGCTGGCAGCGGTGGGATCTGCTTCTATCACACAGTGTTTGCTAACAGAGGAGACGTGCCACAGTAACCGGTAACTATGGGAACCAAGCTCCTAAGGAGAGCAGAGGAGGCGCTGGCCCAGCTGGACAGTCCTAGTTCGTATTGGGACATGCTGGCACAAAGGGACCTTGTCCGCCGACGACTCTGGAGGGAGGCTCTTCAACAAGAGCAGGGCTATCGAGTAACAACCCTCTCCCCTGATGATGAAGATTACTGGCTCCAGTGGCAGTTCCGAGTACCTTGCCTGGGAGGACAGCCCCAGGCAGAATGGCTGTCTGAATTGGATGGACTGGTCCAGGAGGAGATGGTTCTGGATGACAGCTATAGGGCCCTCCGATGGTATGCTATGCAAGTGTGGCCATGGCTGGGTGATGGGGTCCCCACAGAGGACTTTGGCTACAGCGGCCCTGGATTACTATTTGAACTAATGGCAGAGGACCCAGATTTTGGGAGTCAGGAGGAGTGGAGACTTAAGGACATTTGTGAGTACCGAGGGAGCCTGCTGAATCTCTCAGGGGTACCCTGGCTGCAAGCCGATTTGGATTTTATATGTGGCAATGAATTGGAGATGGAACAGAGATACAAAAGACTGATAGATTGCGTTAAACAGCATGCCACAGAGCCTGCAGGGAGCTATGATACAGCAGTCTGGGAATCATGGTGGTTGGCCTTAGAGAATTGGCAACAGAGCATAAGAGATGACGAGCTGCTAGATACAGATCAGCAGCCTGGCCCCAAGCTTATAGACTTGGACAAGGGAGCCACCCCAGCAGAAGCGCTGGCCACAGGGCAGAGAGCCGCCGGCCTCTGCCCAGCACCTGTAACAGCTCCAGGAAACCAGGGAGAGGAGGAAGTCGTCCTCCCTCCCCTTACAGAGAACCCCTTGCAGGGAGAGATGGATGTCAATAACTCTCCCCAGCATCAGAACCCCTTCCCGGGAGAGGAGACAGTCGGTCTCTCTCCCCAGCGGCAGAGCCAGGAGCCGGGAGAGGAGACAGTCGGTCTTTCTCCCCAGCGGCAGAGCCATCCCCTGGGAGCGGAGGTAGCCGTCCTCCCTCCCCGTAAGCAGAACTCCTTCCTAGGAGAGGAGACAGTCGGTCTCTCTCCCCAGCGGCAGAGCCAGGAGCAGGGAGAGGAGACAGTCAGTCTCTCTCCCCAGCAGCAGAGCCATCCCCTGGGAGCGGAGGTAGTCGTCCTCCCTCCCCATAAGCAGAACCCCTTCCTAGGAGAGGAGACAGTCGGTCTCTCTCCCCAGCGGAAGAACCAGGAGCTGGGAGAGGAGACAGTTGGTCGCAGGGTATAAATGTCAGCGGGAACCCCCCCAGGATGCCCCAAGCTCAGGAGAGATGGGATAACCTCTCCCAGCAACCGAGAAGTGGAGAGCCACTGTCAGACAGCCCCAGGCCGACCCGTTAAGGGTCTAGCCGGGTCTGCCGAACTGGAGGGGGGGAGATGTCACGGATACCAGGCTGCAATGGTTAAACCCCTACCCCCATAACCTTCCCCCTATCTAGTCTAGGTGTAAAGTGTTTTTCTGTTAATTGTATGAGTCATCCATTGTCCTTTTTGTAAGTCAGGATGTGATTAGAATCTGTTTAACTAACTATTGTCTGATGTTTGTCTCATTGTATAATATTTGTTTTTAGTTGTGTAGTAACTATCCAATTTGTTGGAAATGTATAAAAGCTGTGTTTTCTGTGCAATAAACCCCTACCCCCATAACCTTCCCCCTGTTGTATCTAGTCTAGGTGTAAAGTGTTTTTCTGTTAATTGTATGAGTCATCCATTGTCCTTTAGTAAGTCAGGATGTGATTAGAATCTGTTTAACTAACTATTGTCTGATGTTTGTCTCATTGTATAATATTTGTTTTTAGTTGTGTAGTAACTTTGTTGGAAATGTATAAAAGCTGTGTTTTCTGTGCAATAAAGCAGTCTTTATTTCACCTGAATGCTAGTCTGTATAGTCATTTAGGTGGGCTCCTGCTAGAATCTCTTTCCTGGGCTACATAGCAGCCTGTTCCAGGCAAAGGAAGGACCCTCTGGAAGAGCTACTCAGTCGGGGTAGCTGGAGTCTGCCACAGGGTGGGACCCTGAGTACTGGTGCTGTCAGGCATCAGGGGTGGCTACAGGCTGTGGTCACTTGCCAGCTACATAGCTGCAGTCGGCAGGGAGGAAGCATGACCCGTTTGGCGGAGCTACCCAGTCGGGGTAGCCGGGGTATCCGTCACAAATGGGTCTGGAGGATTATTTGTATTATAGAATAGGATAGTATTTATTTTTGTTAAAAAGTGCTTAATTTCTTTAGGGCAATTCGCATTGATATATTTGTATCTATTATGTATCAATTTACTAAATTCCCTACCACACAAACTATTGAACTTCTGAATAGTATTTGTTAAATCGAATGTTCCATTCGAAATTTAGAATGTGGACATTCAATATAATTATAAACATTCGAAAATTAAAATAACATTTGATTACCGAATTTTCATGTATTTTCATCCTTATCAACATTCTATTGTCCAAAACAAATGTCCACAAGACTATTGGTTCTACCAAACAAATGACACTTTCAGCACATCACCCATCCCTAGTTCTAGACCCATTCTTTTGGTCACAGCAAGAAAAGGAAGAACAGTGTGATGTGCTAATATGATTAATTGAACATTAAAGGGATATAAACCCCAAATTTGTCTTTCATGATTCAGATAGAGCATTCGATTTTAAACACCTTATTTACTTCTATTATAATTTTTTCTTTGTTCTTTCAGTATCTTTTGTTAAAAAGCCAGGACATATGCTTATGATCCGTCCTATTTCTGGAGCGCTATATGGCAGCAGTTTTGCAAGAATGTTATCCATTTGCAAGAGCACTATATGGCAGCATTATTTCCTGCCACGAACTGCTCCAGATGCTTACCTAAGTATATCTTCAACACCGAATATAATAGGAACAAAGCAAATGAAATAATACAAGTAAATTGGAAACTTTTTAAAAATAGTTTACTCTGTCTGAATCACAAAAGAATATTTTTGGGTTCCATATCCCTTTAATTTTCCAGAATCTAGGTTTGAGTACATATATTTTTTTGGGTTCCATATCCCTTTAATTTTTCAGAATCTAGGTTTGAGTACATATATTTTTTTGGGTTCCATATCCCTTTAATTTTTCAGAATCTAGGTTTGAGTACATAAATTTTTTGGGGTTCCATATCCCTTTAATTTTTCAGAATCTAGGTTTGAGTACATATATTTTTTTGGGTTCCATATCCCTTTAATTTTTCAGAATCTAGGTTTGAGTACATATATTTTTTTGGGGTTCCATATCCCTTTAATTTTTCAGAATCTAGGTTTGAGTACATATATTTTTTTGGGTTCCATATCCCTTTAATTTTTCAGAATCTAGGTTTGAGTACATATATTTTTTTGGGTTCCATATCCCTTTAATTTTTCAGAATCTAGGTTTGAGTACATATATTTTTTGGAGTTCCATATCCCTTAAATTTTCCAGAATCTAGGTTTGAGTACATATATATATTTTTTTTCCCTGTGGGTTTTTAATAATGTTGCAATGTTTTTTTGTGTGCCATTTGGTGGAGACATTGGACCATTTTAAACCGAGGTAAGATCTTTTGGATAACTATTTTAATGTAACATATAAAACAAGAGAATTTAATTTGTTTACTCGATCTAAACAATCACTACCAATTACTACACTGCAGGTCAAAAACTTTAGAACAGACCTATTTAAAGAAGTTCTGAACACAGTTCTAATATACAGTATGTCCTTATAACTGTAATATTTTACAGCTGCCACTGGGAGGAGACATTGACCAGTCTTATTAAGGGACTAGATTTCTTGGTTACTATTTTAAGTGAGTTGAGACGGTTGAGGAGAAACAAGCCTGAGTTCATTCCCTCGCACTGAATTGCATAGTTTAGAATAAACACAGTTTATAATCCTACACAGTTCCTTTTGAGGCACTACCTCTTACAACTGTAAACAAAAATATTTTCTTTAAGAATAGAGCTTCAAAAATTAAATACAACAAAATAAAAACAGACAAAATTTGTTCCTGTTAACAAAGCCAGAACATTACAATTGACTGAATAAACCAAGTGTTCGTTGCTAGTAATCCCAATCAGCAAGGAGTGAGGAGACCCTCCAAATAAATACATGCCAGCATCAACCACTTCATTTAACTCTTTTAGGAGACTGTCAAAAATAACTACAACTTTCAGCTGTTCAAAAAGCTTCATTACAGTAGCTGAGGATCACTTTCTGCTACAATTGAAATCAATGGAAGATTTATCAAATGACAGGAAGAAAAAATACCCAGCTTTGCTAATGTAGTCCCGCCCCCAAAGAGCATGGCCTGTCAATCATTCAGAACAAACGACACTGTGTGGCAGGGTCATACATGTAAGTTTGCACTGCAATGGCCCACAGCTACCAACACAACTTGATAACCGGAGCCCTATATATATATATATATATATATATATATATATATATATATATATATGTTCATAAAATAGTTTATTAAATGTATTTTTAACATATTGTCTTATTGAAGATGTCAAATAAATATGGTGATAGGGTTATGCTTAACATGTTAAAAAATAAATAAATAATGATTTAAACTTGCAAGAAAAATGGGGGTTAATTTAATAAAACTGTTTAACTCCATTTTAACGTTCCCAGTGTAAACTAACCTTAACTCTTTATGAACCTAAACCTAAGATTATTTTATACCAGACAAACTTTATTTGTAGGAAGCTTTATTGTAAATCACTTTAAATTTAAAGTGACATGAAAGAATTAAAATGAATGAAACTTTATGGTTCAGATAGAGGATGCAATTTTGAGATTCTATTCCATTAATTTCTGTTATTAAATTTACTTTGTTCTCTTGGTATCTGGCTCAGAAGCAGCAATGCACTAATGGGAGCTAGTTTGTGATTGGTAGCTACACACATATTCCTCTTGTTATTGACTCACCAGGTGTGTAGCACATTGCTGCTCTGGTGCTAAGTTTAACTATTTCACATTCCAAAGTTCTTCATATACCAGAATAGGTTCTATTTATGCATAAATACATATGTATATATATATATATATATATATATATATATATATATATATATATATATATGATAAAATATTTAAACTATATATCTTTATGATTATATATAGATATAGATATATACATATATATAGACATATCTATTTAGAAATATATAGAACATATTCTGCTATGTGCAGAAAATTGGAATGTCAAATATTTACAGTAAATACTTAAAGGGACACTGGACCCAAATTTTTTATTTTGTGATTCAGATAGAGCATGACATTTTAAGCAACTTTCTAATTTACTCCTATTATCAAATTTTCTTCATTCTCTTGCTATCTTTATTTGAAATGCAAGAATATAAGTTTAGATGCCGGCCCATTTTTGGTGAACAACCTGGGTTGTTCTTGCTGATTGGTGGATAAGTTCATCCACCAATAAAAAAGTTCTGTCCAGAGATTTAAAAAAAAAAAAAAAGCTTAGATGCATTCATTTTCAAATAAAGATAGCAAGAGAACGAAGTAAAATTGATAATAGGAGTAAATTAGAAAGTTGCTTAAAATCGCATGCTCTATCTGAATCACGAAATAAAACATTTGGGTCCAGTGTCCCTTTAAGTATTTACTGTAAATATTTGACATTCCATATTAAGATATGTATATATCTCTATGTTAAAGCCCTTTGCCTGTCTTTTTATTTTATAACACCTGAGACATCATATCTTTGAGCCCTTATAACTTTTTTTGTGCAATTTTTTCAAAACATTTTTATCCAATAGTGTCAGGGGCGTATTTTGGTGGTTTGTTTCTAGTTGGGTGTTTGGAAGCTGGATTACAAGGGGACAGAGCGGATTTTCTGGTGTTAGATCGTTTTTTCTGCCTGTCGCTTCTCTCTGATGTTTGCTGCTTTCTAGGATCTGTAGTTTTAACAGGATTGTTATATCTGCTGGTGTGGATTTAATTCCTGGTTACCGGTTGGGCGAGTCTCTCTAGCATGGCTGGGGTGCAGAGGTGCCGGTTATAATAATTAATTGATATTTATGTAAAAAAAAATAATTCTAATTATTTATATAGAAATTAGAGTATAAGGGAAAAAAGTGCTATTTCATTTGCTATGGATGCCGATCCTAAGCTTTCTTTGTCGTTTGACAAGTGTCTTTATTGTGCAAATGTCCAGGTTAAACCTCCTGTGCAATTTTGTTCCCCTTGCCTTAATAAGGTTTTATTATCTAAGGATAAGGATTCCCTATCTGAGCCTTCTTTTTCTCAGGATAATGCTGTTTAGGGTTTGTCTCAGCCTTCTTCTAACATGTACCAGTCTTTGACAGATTCACATGCAGTGCCCTGCAGTTTCTCTCAGTCAGTCTCAGGGAGTGTTTGTTTGCCTAAAGATTTTGCTGTGCAGTTGACTTCTGCAGTTTCTGCAGCCCTAAGTGCTTTACCTAGTTCTGGTAAAAGAAAGAGGAAATCTAAGAACATTTCTATGGGTTCTGATACCGCCAAAACTGATTTGGTTAGTCTTTCTCAGTTATCTAGCGAGGATCCTTTCTCTGCAGCTTCTGAGGGTGAGATCTCTGATTCTGAATCTGCGGTTCTTAGTACAGTAGATTCTGAGAAGGATAATTTTAGATTTAAACTAGAGCATCTCCGTTTACTTTTTAGCTACTTTGGATGACTCTGAAATAATTGCAGAGGCTCCTAAAAAGGCTAATAAGCTGAACAGAGTTTTTAATGTTAATCCTAAATCTGTGGAGGTTTTTCATGTTCCAGTTCGCATGTCTGACATTATATTTCAGGAATGGGAGAAGCCGGGGGTTCCCTTTAAACCATCTCCTGTGTTTAAAAGGATGTTTCCTGTGGCTGATTCAGTGCAAGATCTTTGGTGCACTGTTCCTAGAGTGGAGGGCGCTATATCTACCTTAGCCAAGAGAACTACTATTCCTCGTGGCGATAGTTCCTCTTTTAGAGAACCTATGGATAAGAAACTGGAGGGTTATTTAAGAAAGATGTTTCTTCATCAGGATTTGCAATGGCAACCAGTTGCTAGTATTGTGACAGTTGCGGGTGCAGCCTCTTATTGGTGTGACTCATTGTCTGATCTAATTTCAGAGGAGACTACTATAGAGGAGATCCAAGATAGAATCAAGGCTCAAAAGGTGGCTATTACTTTTATCTGTGATGCCAGTATGCAAGTAGTCAGGCTGGGAGCCAAGATTTCTTGTTTTGCGATTCTAGCCCGCAGAGCCCTTCGGTTAAAATCTTGGTCTGCGGATGTGACTTCCAAATCCAAGCTTCTATCGCTACATTTTAAGGGTAAGACTTTATTTGGTCTTGGTCAGTTGGAGATCATTTCCATGGTTACTGGTGGTAAATGAGTTTTTCTACCACAGGATAACAAGAATAGTCCCAAGTGTCGTCAGTCTTCTAATTTTCGTTTCTTTCGTAACTTCAAGGGACAGAAATCTTACTCGTCTTTTACACCTGAGCAAGCCAAAACCTCTTGGAGATCTAGCCAGCCCTGAAATAAGGGTAAGCTAAAGCAATCCAGAAAGCCTTCTGCTGACGCTAAATCAGCATGAAGGGGCCGTCCCTGTTCCATTTCTGGATCAGGTAGGGGGCAGGCTTTCCTTCTTTTAGCAGGCTTGCATTCGCTACGTTCCAGACCGTTGGGCAGTGGATATAGTCTCCCAGGGATACAAGATAGGATTTAAATCTTGTCCCCCCAGGGACAGATTTCTACTATCAAGATTATCTGTAAACCAGGTAAAGAGAGAGTCCTTCTTAAACTGTGTAAAGGATCTGTCTTCTCTGGGAGTGATTGTCCTAGCTCCTCTAGCAGAACAGGATCAGGGATTTTATTCAAATCTTTTTATGGTTCCCAAAAAGGAGGGATCTTTTCCACCAATTCTAGACCTCAAGTCTCTCAACAAGTTTCTCAAGGTTCTGTCCTTAAAAATGGAGACTAATCCTTATATTCTTCCTCTAGTTCAGGAGGGTCAATGTATGACCACCATAGACCTGAAGGATTCGTATCTTCATGTGCCTGTTCACAAGGAACATTTCAAGTTCCTTAGGTTTGCCTTTTTGGATCAACATTTCCAATTTGTAGCCCTTCCTTTCGGGCCTCACCACTGCTCCGCAAATCTTTATAAAGGTTCTAGGGGCTCTTTTGGCTATGGCCAGATCTCTACGGATTGCGGTGGCTCCTTACCTGGGCGATATCTTGGTTCAGGCTCCATCTTTTCAGTTAGCAAGATCCCATACAGATTCTCTGTTATCTATTCTCCGCTCTCACGGGTGGAAGGTGAATCTAGGAACAAGCTCCTTGGTGCCAAGTACCAGGGTATGTTTTCTGGGAACAATCATAGACTCAGTATCTATGAATTTTTTTTTGACGGAGGTCAGAAAAATCAAGCTTCTTGTGGCCTGTCATTCTCTTCAGTCCTCTTTTCTTGAACTAAGGAGGAGTCTGCCCTCCCTATAAATATCCTAGAATTGAGAGCTATTTTCAATGCACTAACAGTTTGCCCTTAACTGAGTTTAGTCCGGTTTATCAGATTTCAATTGGACATCACTTCAATGGCGTATATCAACCACCAAGGAGGAACACGGAACTTATTAACTATGAAGGAGGTGACTTGCATTCTTCAGTGGGCAGGGTTTCACAATTATCATCTCTCTGCCATTCATATCCCAGGGGTGGACAACTGGGAAGCAGATTATCTCAGCAGGCAGACTTTTCACCCAGGGGAATGGGCTCTCCATCCGGAAGTATTCTCGATGTTAACCCTCAAGTGGGGAGTTCCAGAGCTGGATCTGATGGCATCTCATCTAAACGCCAAGCTTCCAAAGTACAGAGTAAGATCAAGAGATCCTCAAGCAGCTCTGGTCAACACCCTGGCAGTGCCATGGGACTTCCGTCTAATTTATCTGTTCCCTCCGGTTGCCCTCCTTCCTCGGGTGATAGCCCGTATCAAACAGGAGCAGGCATTGTGATTCTAATAGCTCCAGCGTGGCATCGCAGAACTTGATTTGCGTACCTAGTGAAGATGTCGTAATTTCCCCTCTGGAAATTGCCTCTGAGGAAGGATCTTCTACTTCAGGGTCCCTTCCTCCATCCAAACTTAGTTTCTCTGAAGCTGACTGCTTGGAGATTGAACGATTAGTCTTGTCCAGACGAAGATTTTCTGTAAAGTATATTGAGACTATGATTTACTCACAAGATTTATTATAAGATATGGCGTAAATACCTTCATTGGAGCGGTTCTAGGGAGTCAGGTGAGAATTCCCCGTATTCTGTCCTTTTTCAGGAGGGTCTAGAGAAAGGTTTATCAGTCAGTACTCTAAAGGGTCAGATTTCGGCTCTGTCGATTCTTTTGCAGAAGCATCTGGCAATTTTGCCAGATGTTCAATCTTTTGTCCAGGCTTTAGTTAGAATCAGGCCTGTGTTTAAGTCAATTGCTCCTCCTTGGAGTATTAATCTTGTTCTCAGGGTTCTGCAGCAGGCTCCCTGTTGATATTAAATTATTGTCCTGGAAGGTTTTGTTTCTGCTGGCAATTTCCTCTGCTCGTAGAGTTTCAGAGCTTTTGGCTTTACAGTGTGAACCTCCTTATCTTATTTTTCATGCGGATAAGGCGGTCCTCCGTTCTAAATTAGGATTCCTACCTAAGGTGGTTTTGGAACGCAATATTAACCAAGAAATTGTTGTTCCTTCATTTTGTCCTAATCCTTCCTATCAGAAGAAATGGTTGATGCACAATCTGGATGTTGTGTGTGCTCTGAAGTTTTATTTGCAGGCTACTAAAGATTTTTGTCAATCTTCTGCTCTTTTTGTTGTATTTTCTGGTAAGTGGAAGGGTCAAAAGGCCACTTCTTCTACTCTCTCCTTTTGGCTGAGAAGTATTATTCGATTGGCTTGTGAGACAGCTGGACAGCAGCCTCCAAAGAAAATTACGTCTCACTCCACTAGGGCTGTAGCTTCTTCTTGGGTCTTTAAAAATGATGCTTCTATGGAACAGATTTGCAAGGCGGTCACTTGGTCATCTTTGCATACTTTTTCAAAATTTTAAAAATTTGATGTTTTTGCCTCAGCTGAGGCTTCTTTTGTAAAGAAAGTTCTTCAAGCGGTGGTGCTTTCTGTTTAGGTTTGCCTGTCTTGTGTATCCCTCCCTTCCATTCTGTGAACTCTAGCTTGGGTATTGGTTCTCACTAGTAATTGAATGGATTTGTGGACTCTCCATGCCAGGAAAGAAGAGAATTTATCAGGTAAGCATAAATAATATTTTTGTGGCTATACTTGTAAGAAGCATACAGTTATTTTAGATGTAATATACAGGTGTAAAAGGGAGATTTTGCCCAAAGAGCTTACAGTTTAGAGGTAGCTCTGAACCTTTCTTTTATTCAGCTACCTATTTGCCTTTAGTTCTGCTGGCAACCAGCACTTAGTATTATGTTTGGGAAAGTATTGTTTCAAGAAATCTGTGTATGGATTTTTTGTATATTGCAACAATAGATAGGTGTGTATGCCTGTGTGTGTGTGTGTCTGTGACTGTGTGTGTACATTTATTTTGGAAATGCCATAAAAAATTTACTTTACTCCCTGACCAAAAAATATTACGGCTAAAACCTTAGAGGGGGAGGGGGATAGAGGGACAGCAGAATTTTGAGTGCCTAGGGCAGCACAAAACCTAAATATGCCACTGGATAGAGCTATTATGAGTGTAACTGTTCTTTGTAATGTATTTTTGATGTGTTTTGTGACACTTTTTTGTTTCACGAAACAGTTAAACAAAGCTCTGAGGACGCAATATCCTGATGTGCGTCAACTTCAATTGTGCTCAAGTGATCGCAATAAACCCTTTTTCGCTCGTGCATAACTGTCAGCGCGCCACTTGTAATCTGGCCCTTTGTTTGTAGTCAATCCTGTACATTTGATGTTTGCATTTTGAAATTGGGGGATTAAAGGAGGTAGCAATTTCGTGCTAAAGGGATATTAAAGGGACATGAAACACAATTTTTTCCTTTCATGATTTAGGTAGAACATACAATTTTAAACAACTTTCCAGTTTACTTCTATTATCAAATTTGCTTAATTCTCTTGGTATCATTTGTTGAAGGAGCAGCAATGCACTACTGGTTTCTAACTGAACACATGGGTGAGCTAATCCCAATCGGTGTATATATATATGCAGCCACCAATCAGCAGCTAGAACCTAGGTTTTTTTACTGCGCCTGAGCATTTCTAGAAAACCTTTTTAGCAATGGATAACGCCCCCGGCAAAGCTGGGCTAGGAAACCTCTTAGTGACCATGCAACGTACAGGGTACATTGGTCGTTAAGGAGTTAAACAACTTTTCAATTTACTTCTATTATCAATTTTAGTTCCCTTGATATCCAACGTGCAACTGTCTTTAGCAGTCTATGGCAGCAGTGTTTGCAACAGCGTTTATAGCAAAGTTATACATAGTTGCAAGCACTGCTGCTATAGACTGCTAGAGACACTTGCACGCTCTTAAAGGGACAGTCAACACCAGAATTTTTGTTAGTTTAAAAGATAGATAATCCCTTAATTACCCATTCCCCAGTTTTGCATAACCAACACAGTTATATTAATACACTTTTTACCTCTGTGATTACCTTGTATCTAAGCCTCTGCAGACTGTCCCCTTACCTCAGTGCTTTTTACAAACTTGCATTTTAGCCAATCAGTGCTGACTCCTAGGTAACTCCACATGTGTGAGCACAGTGTTATCTATATGACTCACATGAACAAACACCCTCTAGTGGTGAAAAACTATCAAAATGCATTCAGATTAAAGCGGACTTCAAGGTCTAAGAAATTAGCATATGAACCTCCTAGGTTTAGCTTTCAACTAAGAATTACAAAGAGAACAAAGCAAAATTGGTGATAAAAGTAAATTGGAAAGTTGTTTAAAGTTACACGCCCTATTTGAATCATGAAAGTTTTTTTTGGACTTGACTGTCCCTTTAAGCTCCTATCAGCCTAACCTTGATGTACTCTTCAACAAAGGATACTAAGAAAACAAAAGTTTGATAACAGAAGTAAATTTGAAAGATGTTTAAACTTGTATGATCCTTCTAAATCATGAATCATGAACATTTAATTTTGACTTTACTGTCCGTTTAAAGCAGGAATACTACGAATGTATTTAGGGCAAAAGAAATGTGCAATGCACTTGCGTTACAGTATAATATAAAGCAGGCAATCAGTAACTGAGCCCATTCACAGAGAGCGAGCATGAAGTAAATCCATTTCTTGCAAATAGCTGATTAATCCCATAGGATTTAGTTCTAGCTAGTTATTCTTGTTCTCCGTTTGTGCAGGGGATTACTTGCTATTATTGTGAATTATTTGCCAGCCGAATGTACAAAGCCCCCCGTAAAACTCAGTCCTCCTCACAGCCCAGTGACACAAACCAGAGCAGCTGGATATAAAGGAAAACACAAAATTATTTCTGCAAACCTGCAAACATATGGATAAAAATGCTTTCATGCTTTTTCTCTATATCATATTATGGTCTAGGTTCTAACCATTTAGAGATTGCTGTGCAAAAACCTGACTGCACTCTGCTGTATTTTGGCTTTCTTAGGCCTAGATTTAGAGTTGGGCGGTAGCCGTCAAAACCAGCGTTAGAGGCTCCTAACGCTGGTTTTAGGCTACCGCCGGTATTTGGAGTCAGTCAGGAAAAGGTCTAACGCTCACTTTCCAGCCGCGACTTTTCCATACCGCAGATCCCCTTACGTCATTTGCGTATCCTATCTTTTCAATGGGATCTTTCTAACGCCGGTATTTAGAGTCGTGGCTGAAGTGAGCGTTAGAAATCTAACGACAAAACTCCAGCCGCAGAAAAAAGTCAGTAGTTAAGAGCTTTCTGGGCTAACGCCGGTTTATAAAGCTCTTAACTACTGTGCTCTAAAGTACACTAACACCCATAAACTACCTATGTACCCCTAAACCGAGGTCCCCCCACATCGCTGCCACTATATTTAAATTTTTTAACCCCTAATCTTCCACTCCGTACACTACATTATCCCTATGTACCCCTAATCTGCTGCCCCTAACACCGCCGACCCCTATATTATATTTATTAACCCCTAATCTGCCACCCCCGCTATCGCTGACCCCTGCAAATTATTATTAACCCCTAATCTGCCGCTCTGTACACCACCGCCACCTACATTATAGCTATGTACCCCTAATCTGCTGCCCCTAACACCGCCGACCCCTATATTATATTTATTAACCCCTAATCTGCCCCCCTCAACGTCGCCTCCACCTGCCTACACTTATTAACCCCTAATCTGCCGAGCGGACCGCACCGCTACTATAATAAAGTTATTAACCCCTAATCCGCCTCACTCCCGCCTCAATAACCCTATAATAAATAGTATTAACCCCTAATCTGCCCTCCATAACATCGCCGACACCTAACTTCAAACATTAACCCCTAATCTGCCGACCTAATCTCGCTGCTACTGTAATAAATGTATTAACCCCTAAAGCTAAGTCTAACCCTAACACTAACACCCCCCTAAGTTAAATATAATTTAAATCTAACTAAATAAATTAACTCTTATTAAATAAATTATTCCTATTTAAAGATAAATACTTACCTGTAAAATAAATCCTAATATAGCTACAATATAAATTATAATTATATTATAGCTATTTTAGGATTTATATTTATTTTACAGGTAACTTTGTATTTATTTTAACCAGGTACAATAGCTATTAAATAGTTAAGAACTATTTAATAGCTAAAATAGTTAAAATAATTACAAATTTACCTGTAAAATAAATCCTAACCTAAGTTACAATTAAACCTAACACTACACTATCAATAAATAAATTAAATAAAATACCTACAATTACCTACAATTAAACCTAACACTACACTATCAATAAATGAATTAAATACAATACCTACAAATAACTACAATTAAATAAACTAACTAAAGTACAAAAAATAAAAAAGAACTAAGTTACAAAAAATAAAAAAATATTTACAAACATTAGAAAAATATTACAACAATTTTAAACTAATAGCCAATCGGAATTCGAGGGACGCCATCTTGGATGACGTCCCTTAAAGGAACTGTCATTCTTCAGTTGGACGTCATCGGAAGAAGATTGGTCCACGCTGGAGGTCTTCACGATGGAGCCGTTCCTCATCGGATGAAGATAGAAGATGCCGCTTGGATCAAGATGGTTGCCGGTCTGGATCGCCTCTTCTTCCCGGATAGGATGAAGACTTTGGAGCCTCTTCTGGACCTCTTCAGCCGCAGGATTATGGATCGCCAGCCCCCGCTTGGGTTGGATGAAGATTTTGGAGCCAGGACCGATCGGTGATACCCGGTGAGGTGAAGATAAGGTAGGAAGATCTTCAGGGGCTTAGTTTTAGGTTTATTTAAGGGGGGTTTGGGTTAGATTAGGGGTATGTGGGTGGTGGGTTGTAATGTTGGGGGGGGTATTGTATGTGTTTTTTTACAGGCAAAAGAGCTGAATTTCTTGGGGCATGCCCAGCAAAGGGCCCTGTTCAGGGCTGGTAAGGTAAAAGAGCTTTGAACTTTTTTAATTTAGAATAGGGTAGGGCATTTTTTTATTTTGGGGGGCTTTGTTATTTTTCTAGGGGGCTTAGAGTAGGTGTAATTAGTTTAAAATTGTTGTAATATATTTCTAATGTTTGTAAATATTTTTTTATTTTTTGTAACTTAGTTCTTTTTTATTTTTTGTACTTTAGTTAGTTTATTTAATTGTAGTTATTTGTAGGTATTGTATTTAATTCATTTATTGATAGTGTAGTGTTAGGTTTAATTGTAGGTAATTGTAGGTATTTTATTTAATTTATTTATTGATAGTGTAGTGTTAGGTTTAATTGTAACTTAGGTTAGGATTTATTTTACAGGTAAATTTGTAATTATTTTAACTATTTTAGCTATTAAATAGTTCTTAACTATTTAATAGCTATTGTACCTGGTTAAAATAAATACAAAGTTACCTGTAAAATAAATATAAATCCTAAAATAGCTATAATATAATTATAATTTATATTGTAGCTATATTAGGATTTATTTTACAGGTAAGTATTTAGCTTTAAATAGGAATAATTTATTTAATAAGAGTTAATTTATTTTGTTAGATTTAAATTATATTTAACTTAGGGGGGTGTTAGTGTTAGGGTTAGACTTAGCTTTAGGGGTTAATACATTTATTAGAATAGCGGTGAGCTCCAGTCGGCAGATTAGGGGTTAATGTTTGAAGTTAGGTGTCGGCGATGTTAGGGAGGGCAGATTAGGGGTTAATACTATTTATTATAGGGTTATTGAGGCGGGAGTGAGGCGGATTAGGGGTTAATAACTTTATTATAATAGCGGTGCGGTCCGCTCGGCAGATTAGGGGTTAGGGGTTAAGTTACAATTAAACCTAACACTACACTATCAATAAATAAATTAAATAAAATACCTACAATTACCTACAATTAAACCTAACACTACACTATCAATAAATGAATTAAATACAATACCTACAAATAACTACAATTAAATAAACTAACTAAAGTACAAAAAATAAAAAAGAACTAAGTTACAAAAAATAAAAAAATATTTACAAACATTAGAAAAATATTACAACAATTTTAAACTAATAGCCAATCGGAATTCGAGGGACGCCATCTTGGATGACGTCCCTTAAAGGAACTGTCATTCTTCAGTTGGACGTCATCGGAAGAAGATTGGTCCACGCTGGAGGTCTTCACGATGGAGCCGTTCCTCATCGGATGAAGATAGAAGATGCCGCTTGGATCAAGATGGTTGCCGGTCTGGATCGCCTCTTCTTTCCGGATAGGATGAAGACTTTGGAGCCTCTTCTGGACCTCTTCAGCTGCAGGATTATGGATCGCCAGCCCCCGCTTGGGTTGGATGAAGATTTTGGAGCCAGGACCGATCGGTGATACCCGGTGAGGTGAAGATAAGGTAGGAAGATCTTCAGGGGCTTAGTTTTAGGTTTATTTAAGGGGGGTTTGGGTTAGATTAGGGGTATGTGGGTGGTGGGTTGTAATGTTGGGGGGGTATTGTATGTGTTTTTTTTACAGGCAAAAGAGCTGAATTTCTTGGGGCATGCCCAGCAAAGGGCCCTGTTCAGGGCTGGTAAGGTAAAAGAGCTTTGAACTTTTTTAATTTAGAATAGGGTAGGGCATTTTTTTATTTTGGGGGGCTTTGTTATTTTTCTAGGGGGCTTAGAGTAGGTGTAATTAGTTTAAAATTGTTGTAATATATTTCTAATGTTTGTAAATATTTTTTTATTTTTTGTAACTTAGTTCTTTTTTATTTTTTGTACTTTAGTTAGTTTATTTAATTGTAGTTATTTGTAGGTATTGTATTTAATTCATTTATTGATAGTGTAGTGTTAGGTTTAATTGTAGGTAATTGTAGGTATTTTATTTAATTTATTTATTGATAGTGTAGTGTTAGGTTTAATTGTAACTTAGGTTAGGATTTATTTTACAGGTAAATTTGTAATTATTTTAACTATTTTAGCTATTAAATAGTTCTTAACTATTTAATAGCTATTGTACCTGGTTAAAATAAATACAAAGTTACCTGTAAAATAAATATAAATCCTAAAATAGCTATAATATAATTATAATTTATATTGTAGCTATATTAGGATTTATTTTACAGGTAAGTATTTAGCTTTAAATAGGAATAATTTATTTAATAAGAGTTAATTTATTTTGTTAGATTTAAATTATATTTAACTTAGGGGGGTGTTAGTGTTAGGGTTAGACTTAGCTTTAGGGGTTAATACATTTATTAGAATAGCGGTGAGCTCCAGTCGGCAGATTAGGGGTTAATGTTTGAAGTTAGGTGTCGGCGATGTTAGGGAGGGCAGATTAGGGGTTAATACTATTTATTATAGGGTTATTGAGGCGGGAGTGAGGCGGATTCGGGGTTAATAACTTTATTATAATAGCGGTGCGGTCCGCTCGGCAGATTAGGGGTTAGGGGTTAAGTTACAATTAAACCTAACACTACACTATCAATAAATAAATTAAATAAAATACCTACAATTACCTACAATTAAACCTAACACTACACTATCAATAAATGAATTAAATACAATACCTACAAATAACTACAATTAAATAAACTAACTAAAGTACAAAAAATAAAAAAGAACTAAGTTACAAAAAATAAAAAAATATTTACAAACATTAGAAAAATATTACAACAATTTTAAACTAATTACACCTACTCTAAGCCCCCTAATAAAATAACAAAGCCCCCCAAAATAAAAAAATGCCCTACCCTATTCTAAATTAAAAAAGTTCAAAGCTCTTTTACCTACCAGCCCTGAACAGGGCCCTTTGCGGGGCATGCCCCAAGAAATTCAGCTCTTTTGCCTGTAAAAAAACACATACAATACCCCCCCAACATTACAACCCACCACCCACATACCCCTAATCTAACCCAAACCCCCCTTAAATAAACCTAACACTAAGCCCCTGAAGATCTTCCTACCTTATCTTCACTTCACCGGGTATCACCGATCGGTCCTGGCTCCAAAATCTTCATCCAACCCAAGTGGGGGCTGGCGATCCATAATCCTGCGGCTGAAGAGGTCCAGAAGAGGCTCCAAAGTCTTCATCCTATCCGGGAAGAAGAGGCGATCCAGACCGGCAACCATCTTGATCCATGCGGCATCTTCTATCTTCATCCGATGAGGAACGGCTCCATCGTGAAGACCTCCAGCGCGGACCAATCTTCTTCCGACGACGTCCAACTGAAGAATGACAGTTCCTTTAAGGGACGTCATCCAAGATGGCGTCCCTCGAATTCCGATTGGCTATTAGTTTAAAATTGTTGTAATATTTTTCTAATGTTGGTAAATATTTTTTTATTTTTTGTAACTTAGTTCTTTTTATTTTTTGTACTTTAGTTAGTTTATTTAATTGTAGTTATTTGTAGGTATTGTATTTAATTCATTTATTGATAGTGTAGTGTTAGGTTTAATTGTAGGCAATTGTAGGTATTTTATTTAATTTATTTATTGATAGTGTAGTGTTAGGTTTAATTGTAACTTAGGTTAGGATTTATTTGACAGGTAAATTTGTAATTATTTTAACTATTTTAGCTATTAAATAGTTCTTAACTATTTAATAGCTATTGTACCTGGTTAAAATAAATACAAAGTTACCTGTAAAATAAATATAAATCCTAAAATAGCTATAATATAATTATAATTTATATTGTAGCTATATTAGGATTTATTTTACAGGTAAGTATTTAGCTTTAAATAGGAATAATTTATTTAATAAGAGTTAATTTATTTTGTTAGATTTAAATTATATTTAACTTAGGGGGGTGTTAGTGTTAGGGTTAGACTTAGCTTTAGGGGTTAATACATTTATTGGAATAGCGGTGAGCTCCAGTCGGCAGATTAGGGGTTAATGTTTGAAGTTAGGTGTCGGCGATGTTAGGGAGGGCAGATTAGGGGTTAATACTATTTATTATAGGGTTATTGAGGCGGGAGCGAGGCGGATTAGGGGTTAATAACTTTATTATAATAGCGGTGCGGTCCGCTCGGCAGATTAGGGGTTAATAAGTGTAGGCAGGTGGAGGCGACGTTGTGGGGGGCAGATTAGGGGTTAATAAATATAATATAGGGGTCGGCGGTGTTAGGGGCAGCAGATTAGGGGTACATAGGGATAATGTAAGTAGCGGCGGTTTACGAGCGGCAGATTAGGGGTTAAAAAAAATATGCAGGGGTAAGCGATAGCAGGGGGCGGCAGAATAGGGGTTAATAAGTGTAAGGTTAGGGGCGTTTAGACTCGGGGTACATGTTAGAGTGTTAGGTGCAGACGTAGGAAGTGTTTCCCCATAGCAAACAATGGGGCTGCGTTAGGAGCTGAACGCGGCTTTTTTGCAGGTGTTAGGTTTTTTTTCAGCTCAAACAGCCCCATTGTTTTCTATGGGGATATCGTGCACGAGCACGTTTTTGAAGCTGGCCGCGTCCGTAAGCACCGCTGGTATCGAGAGTTGAAGTTGCGGTAAATATGCTATACGCTCCTTTTTTGGAGCCTAACACAGCCAATCTGTGAACTCTAAATACCAGCGGTATTTAAAAGGTGCGGCCAGAAAAAAGCCAGCGTAGCTAACGCACCCCTTTGGCCGCAGAACTCTAAATCTAGGCGTTACTGACTGTATTCCATTGCATTAGATGCAGGGCTTTTTTTGTGGTGGTACTCACTGATAATGAATACCACCACCTCTGCCATCTCACAATAGCTAATATTTATAATTACCTTGTAGTTTCCACAAGAGGGTGCTGCAAAATATAGCAAGCTGTGCAAGTTATTGAGCACAATATATCAATCAATAATCAATTAGTACTGGCACTTTTTTTTTAACAAAAAAAAAAACACTGATTAGAAGCAGGTATATTTGAATTAGTTAGCCTGCATGGGTTATACTAACACGGGAACTCGGTGTGGCACAGAAGCAAACCCGTAAAAACAACCTGTAAAAGAAGCTCACTGCTTGCCAGCGCCATCTTCAGCGTTGGAGTAGCGCTACAACCTGCTCTATGACTGGTATCTCTGCAAGAACCAGCGCCATCTTCAGGGCACAATGGAGCCCAAACAGTGCTACAAACTGCAACCTCCTTAGCACAGACTGAGTCTTAACAGACTAAGCTAAGGAGCCTGACACCATTGGCGGACTTGGTCAAAACTTTAGTAACCTGCTTACTATTTCCTCCCCCTGAGCTATTTTGGAGTTTTTAGGTGCTGCTCACATTTAATCCCCACTGTAGATAATTTTAAGTGATAAACCATATTATATATTGTTTTTTTTTTTTCAGAAGACCCAGCAGATTCAAACTATATCTTTATTTTATGTATATATCGTAACATGTGAGAACGCTGTAACAAAATATGTGAAAAATTGTATATATTTTGTATTAAAAGGTACTATCTACTTGAATTTTTTTATTTTTTAAATATAGACATTCCTTTTATTACCCATTCTCTAGTTTTGCATAACCAACACAGTTATATTATTAAACTTTTACCTCTGTGATTACCTTGTATCTAAGCCTCTGCAGACTGTCCTCTTATCACAGTGATTTATTACAAGATTGCATTTTAGCCAATTAGAGCTTTCTCATGCATAACTCCGTGGGTGAGAGCACAATGTTATCTTATGGTAACATAAGCTAGCATTGTCTGGGTGTGAAAAGCTAATAAAATGCACGGAGATGAGAGGCAGCCTGCTGGGGCATAGAAGCAAGCAGAAATGTAGAGGTTTCAAAGTTATACGGTATATTATTATGCCAATGTTTGTTGTGCAAAGCTGAAGAATGGGTAGTAGTATTAACATTTTAGTAAACAATGTTGTAAAAAAAATGTTTTAGTCTTTCCCCCCCTAAGCTCTACGGTAAAGAAGAACCTCATATAAATTAGGGCCTTTTGGTATATTTGTATAACTTTGATTTGCATGTAGGAGTTCCCATGAGCCTCTGCTGAAATAAGTTGACATTTATTCATGCCAGAGGATCACTATTACTAGCGTGAGCCCAATACAAATGTGTGTAGGCACCAATCAGCAGCTAGCTCCCACTAGTGTAGGATATGTGGGTATTCTTTTTCAACAAGGTATACCAAGAGAACAAAGCACATTTGAAAATAGAAGTGAATCTAATTACAAGCTCTATCTGAATCGGGCAAGTTTAATTTTGACTTTCCTATCACTTATTCTACAGTATTTCTGATCCAGCTTCAAGAAAAAGATGTTAAAAGCAAAAAAAAAAAAAAAAACACTGGTCAACCTCTTCTTCTGTAACCAGGTCTTATTTGTTCTGCTCAAACCCCAGACGCTCCAGGCCACAAATGTCACGTTAGTCTGTTTTTTATTCAGACTATACCAGTGATGGCTAACTAATTTCCCATGATGCTTAGGCACGCTGCAGTCTAGTTGAGCCTCATGGGAAATGTAGTTCCTAAACATCAGGGGGTGCCAAGGATTGCCTTCACTGGACTATATACTATAGTTTCTATTTTCTAGGCATGGTTTTGAAAAAAATGGCAGCCACCATCTAAGCAAGGTAAGCCCCACTTTGCAACTATTAAACAGCGTTACACATTTTGCACTGAAATATGCAATCTCAAATAAATAAACACAGTGATTGCTTAGCTCGGTGCTGAAGCTTATTTACAGTACATCTAACCTATCAAAGTAGAAGGAGGATATGGACTAAAATTGCAATTTTTGTAAAGAATATAGCAGTTTTAAAGGCTTTTAAAAAATTTGTTTTCTGCATATATTTAGCAATGCAGTCTATTTTATCTGAACATTGACCAAAAGAAATGTTATGACTGAAAAACTAATTTCTTTCATCTAATTGGCAAGAGTCCATGATCTAGTAACGTATGGGATATACAATCCTACCAGGAGGGGTAAAGTTTCCCAAACCTCAAAATGCCTATAAATACACCCCTGTCAACACCCACAATTCACTTTTACAAACTTTGCCTCCTATGAAGGTGGTGAAATAAGTTTGTGCTAAGATTTCTACGTTGATATGCGTTTCTCAGCATTTTGAAGCCTGATTCCTCTCAGAGTACAGTGAATGTCAGAGGGATGTGAAGGGAGTATCACCTATTGAATGCAATGGTTTTCCTCACAGAGATCTATTTCATAGGTTCTTCATCTCCTACCCCCCTTATTCAGATCGACGATATACTCTCATATTCCATTACCTCTACTGATAACCGTTTCAGTACTGGTTTGGCTATCTGCTATATGTGGATGGGTGTCTTTTGGTAAGTATGTTTTCATTACTTAAGACACTCTAAACTATGGTTTGGCACTTTATGTATTTATAAAAAAGTTCTAAATATATGTATTGTATTTATATTTGCCATGATTCAGGTTTTCAGTATATTTCCTTTTGCAGACTGTCAGTTTCATATTTTGGAAATGCATTTTTTAGGAAAAATTTATTTCTTACCTGGGGTATAGTCTTTTTTTCAATTGACTATCATTTTAAATTTGTGGGCAGAATTAGGCTTGCGAGGGCGCAAAATGCCAAAGTATATTGCGTCATTTTTGGCGCAAGATTTTTTGGTGTGAAGTTACGTTTGATGACGCAAATTCGTCACTTCCGGCATCTTAGTTGACGCCGAGTCCTTTCACAAGGTTGCGTCTTCAATGACGCGAGTGTGTCATTTCTGGATGTTGTTAGCGCCAACATTTATTTCTGTTTGTGTTGTGCGTCATTGTTGGCGCCAAATATTTTCATTATTTAAAACCCCATTCCTATATGCCTCTTGCCTTTTTTCTCTATCAGAGGGCTATGCTGTTTGCATTTTTTTCCAATTCCTGAAACTGCCATATAAGGAAATTGATAATTTTGCTTTATATGTTGTTTTTTTCTCTTACATTTGCAAGATTTCTCAATCTGATCCTGTCTCAGAAATCACTGTTGGAACCCTGCTGCCTGATAACAGTTCTATCAAAGCTAAGTGCATTTGTTATAAACTTGTGGAGATTATATCTCCAGCTGTGGTTTGTAATAGTTGGCATGATAAATTTTTACATGCAGATAATGTGTCCATTAGTAATAGTACATTGCCTCTTGCTGTTCCTTCAACATCTAATGTACAAGCTATACCTGTGAATTTAAAATAATTTATTACTGATTCTATTCAGAAGGCTTTGCCTGTTGTTTTTTTTTGGTTGGAAAATTTAGCGCAACAAGAATTAGATTCTGATTTGTCTAGCATTGTTCGCTTGCTTCAACATGCTAATAATTTTATTTGTGATGCCATTTTTGATATTATCAAAATCGATGTTAAATCTATGTCTTTAGCTATTTTAGCTAGAAGAGCTTTGTGGCTTAAATTTTGGAATGCTGACATGACTTCTAAGTCCAGATTGCTATCTCTTTCTTTCCAAGGTAATAAGTTATTAGGTTCTCAGTTGGATTCCATTATTTCAACTGTCACTGGGGGGAAGGGAGTTTTTTTTGCTTCAGGATAAAAGACCTATGGGTAAATCTAAAGCTTCTAACCATTTTCGTTCCTTTCGACAAAATAAGGAACAGAAACCTAATCCTTCCCCCAAGGAATCTGTTTCCAATTGGAAACCTTCTTCAAATTGGAATAAATCCAAGCCATTTAAGAAACCAAAGTCAGCCCCCAAGTCTGCATGAAGGTGCGGCCCTCATTCCAGCTCAGCTGGTAGGGGGCAGATTAAGATTTTTCAAGGATCTTTGGATAAATTCTGTCCAAAATCAATGGATTCTGAGTATTGTCTCTCAGGGGTACCGAAAAGGATTCAGAGTAAGACCTCCTGTGAGAAGATATTTTCTCTCACACATCCCAGCAAAATCCAGTAAAAGCTCAGGCTTTCCTGAAGTGTGTTTCAGACTTGGAGTTTTCAGGGGTACTCATGCCAGTTCCATTTCAGGAACAGGGTTTGGGGTTTTATTCAAATCTATTCATTGTCCCAAAGAAAGAAAATTAATTCAGACCAGTTCTGGATCTGAAAATTTTGAATCATTTTGTAAGAGTACCAACTTTCAAAATGGTGACTATAAGGACTATTTTGCCTTTTGTTCAGCAAGGGCATTATATGTCCACAATAGACTTACAGGATGTATATCTTCATATTCCGATTCATCCAGATCATTATCAGTTTCTGAGATTCTCTTTTCTAAACAATCATTACCAATTTGTCGCTCTTCCTTTTGGCCTAGCGACAGCTCCAAGAATCTTTTCAAAGGTTCTCGGTGCCCTAATCTCTGTAATCAGAGCGCGGGGTATTGCGGTGTTTCCTTATTTGGACTAGCTCAGTCTTTATGTTCTGCAGAATCTCACATGAATCAACTAGTGTTGTTTCTTCAAAAACATGGTTGGAGGATCAATTTACCAAACAGTTCTTTGATTCCTCAGACAAGGGTCACCTTTTTAGGTTTCCAGATAGATTCAGTGTCCATGACTCTGTCTCTAACAGACAAGAGATGTTTAAAATTTGTTGCAGCCTGTCGGAACCTTCAGTCTCAGTCATTCCCTTCAGTAGCTATGTGCATGGAAGTTTTAGGTCTCATGACTCTAGCATCGGATGCGATCCCCTTTGCTCATTTTCATATGAGACCTCTCCAGCTTTTTATGCTGAACCAATGGTGCAGGGATTATACAAGGATATCACAATTAATATCCTTAAATCCCAATGTTCGACTATCTCTGACTTAGTGGTTAGATCACCATCATATAGTTCTAGGGGCCTCTTTTGTTCGTCCATCCTTGACTGTAATCACAACAGATGTGAGTCTTTCAGGTTGGGGAGCTGTTTGGTGATCTCTGACAGCACAAGGGGTTTGGAAATCTCAGGAGGCGAGATTACCAATAAATATTTTGGCGATTTTCAGGACTCTTCAGATTTGGCCTCTGTTGAAGATTGAACCATTCATTTGTTTTCAGACAGACAATATCACAACTGTGGCATATGTCAATAATCAGGGTGTGACTCACAGTCCCCAAGCAACGAAAGAAGTATCCCGGATAGTTGCTTGGGCAGAATCCAGCTCCTGTCTAATTTCTGCGGTTCATATCCCAGGTATAAACAATTGGGAAGCAGATTATCTCAGCCATCAGACTTTACATCTGGGGGAGTGGTCCCTCCATTCAGATGTGTTTTCTCAGGTTGTTCAGATGTGGGGTCTTCCAGATAAAGATCTGATGGCTTCTCATCTAAAAAAGAAACTTCCCAGGTACCTGTCCAGGTCCAGGAATCCTCAGGCGGAAGCAGTGGATGCGTTGACACTTCCTTGGTGTTATCAACCTGCTTATATTTTCCCACCTTTAGTTCTTCTTCCAAGATTGATCTCCAAAATCATCATGGAGCAATCATTTGTGCTGCTGGTGGCTACAGCATGGCCTCACAGGTTTTGGTATGCAGATCTTGTTCGGATGTCCAGTTGCCAACCTTGGCCACTTCCATTAAGGCCGGACCTTCTGTCTCAAGGTCCGTTTTTCCATCAGGATCTCAAATCATTAAATTTGAAGGTATGGAAATTGAACGCTTAGTGCTTAGTCATAGAGGTTTCTCTGACTCAGTGATTAATACTATGTTACAGGCTCGTAAATCTGTTTCTAGAAAGATGTATTATCGAGTTTGGAAGACTTACATTTCATGGTGTTCTTCTCATAAATTCTCTTGGCATTCTTTTTGAATTCCTAGAATTTTACAGTTTCTTGAGAATGGTTTGGATAAGGGTTTGTCTGCAAGTTCCTTGAAGGGACAAATCTCTGCTCTTTCTGTGTTATTTCACAGAAAGATTGCTGAGCTTCCTGATATTCACTGTTTTGTTCAGGCTTTGGCTTGTATCACGCCTGTCATTAAATCAATCTCTCCTCCTTGGAGTCTTAATTTGGTTCTGAGGGCTTTACAGGCTCCTCCATTTGAGCCTATGCATTCTTTGGACATTAAACTACTTTCTTGGAAAGTGTTGTTTCTTTTGGCCATCTCTTCTGCTATTTTCTGAATTATCTTCTCTCTCTTGTGAATCTCCTTTTCTGATTTTTCATCAGGATAAGGCAGTTTTGCGGACTTCATTTAAACTCAGAGAATTACAGCTCATTCTACTAGATCAGTCTCCACTTCATGGGCTTTTAGGAATGAAGCTTCAGTTGATCAGATTTGCAAAGCAGCAACTTGGTCTTCTTTGCATACATTTACTAAATTCTACCGTTTTGATGTATTTGCTTCTTCGGAAGCAGTTTTTGGTAGAAAAGTTCTTCAGGCAGCTGTTTCACTTTGATTCTTCTGCTTATGTTTTAATTTTTTTCTTTTTCATTTATGAGAATAAACTTATATTTTGGGTTGTGGATTCATTTTCTTCAGCGAAAAATGGCTGTTTTTATTTTATCCCTCCCACTCTAGTGACTCTTGCGTGGAGTTCCACATCTTGGGTATTGCTATCCCATACGTCACTAGCTCATGGACTCTTGCCAATTACATGAAAGAAAACATAATTTATGTAAGAACTTACCTGATAAATTAATTTCTTTCATATTGGCAAGAGTCCATGAGGCCCACCCTTTTTATGGTGGTTATGATTTTTTAGTATAAAGCACAATTATTTCCAAATTCCTTTGCTGATGCTTTTAACTCCTTTCTTTATCACCCCACTACTTGGCTATTCGTTAAACTGAATTGTGGGTGTGGTGAGGGGTGTATTTGTAGGCATTTTGAGGTTTGTGAAACTTTGCCCCTCCTGGTGGGATTGTGTATCCCATACGCCACTAGCTCATGGACTCTTGATAATTACATGAAAGAAATGCATTTATCAGGTAAGTTCTTCCATAAATTATGTTTTTTTACTTTCTTATAAAATAAAGTTACAATGATAGAAATTGATATGATATTTTGCTATAGGATCTGCGGTGTTTGCTGTACAAAATACTTATGCCAGCTCTATATTTTGAGATAAAAGAAGCTGAGCATTTCCTCTCGTACATCATGACAGTGTTATAGGTCTGCTGAGATACATAAACTAAACGTTGTATTAAGGAGATCTGAACATTTGCTGTTTTATCTGAATTGACTTAAACTAGGGTTTTTTAAAAAGATATGGAACTCAAAAAAAATTATTTCATGATACAGATAGAGCATACAATTTGAAACAGCTTTCCAATAAACTTCTATTATCTCATTTGCTTTGTTCTTTTGGTATCCTTTATTGAAAAGCACAAATAAGTAGGCTCAGAGCTGGGAGCTAGCTGCTGATTGGTGGCTGCAGATGTATGCCTCTTGTCATTGGCTTACTAATGTGCTCAGCTAGCTCCCAGTAGTGCATTGCTGCTCCTGCAACAAAGGATACCAAGATAATGAAAAAAAATTGATAATAGAAGTAAATTGGGCAGTTATTTAAAATTGTATGCTCTATCTAAATTATGAAAGAACATTTTTGGGTTTCATGTCCCTTTAAACCTGTCCTTAGGCCTCCCTAACAGGCCAGATATTCAGGATTACCTTGGGTGAGAACAGGTTAATTACCATGTTTACTTATTAGCTGATTATCTCACCTGTGCTCCAGTTCAGATATCCTCAAAATCTTTCCTGTTAGTGAGGCTTAAGGACAGGTTTGAAAGCCCTGCTTTAAACAAATATTTATAGTCAGCGACAGGGCAGCAATGTACTACTGGTATCTAGCTGAACACACCTGGTGAGCCAATGACAAAAGACATATGTGTGTAGCCACCAATCACCAGTTAGCACCCAGTAGTGCATTGGTGCTCCTGAGCCTACCTAAAATGTGAAGAGAACAAAGTAAATTTGTTAATATAAGTAAATTGAAAAGTCAAATATGTATGCTCTGTCTGAACCATCAAAGTTTAATTTTGATTTTCATGCTCCTTTAAAATAAAGATATATTAACATCAGAAGTAACATCTTCATTTTCTTGTGTTATAACACAATGAATTTATGATGTATTATCCAGTGGTGGTTCTAGAAACCTTATTACGGTCTGCAAACAGTGCTGAATTTAGTCACGTTTGTTCTATGGGTGGGTGAAGTGTAGTTACTTGTAGTGTTCTATGGGCGGGGTTATGACTGGGGAGGTGGAGTCACATTAATTCTGACGGTAGAACCAGGTTGTCCAGGGGTGTGGTTAGGCAGTTAGCGTCATGAAGCCTGCCTAAAAAGACAGGGGCACAGAGTAGTAATTTTATACGTTTTTACTCTCCTCATCCATTTGAGGGCGCTAAACAGATTGCTTTGCGCATCGTACTCCGCCCTAGAACCACCACTGGTACTGTCCATTGATTTAATTTCACATACCATTATTTGCTATAGGTTATGAATTTGTTATTCAGTGGAATAGTGGTGGAGCTAACTTTAAAAGATTTTCGGCTAGATTTAGAGTTTTGTCGGTAAGGACCCGCGTAGCTAACGCCGGCTTTTTTCTGGCCGCACCATAAAAATAACTCTGGTATTGAGAGTCCACATAAAGGCTGCGTTAGGCTCCAAAAAAGGAGCGTAGAGCATATTTAACGCAGCTTCAACTCTCGATACCAGAGTTGCTTACGGACGCGGCCAGCCTCAAAAACGTGCTCGTGCACGATTCCCCCATAGGAAACAATGGGGCTGTTTGAGCTGAAAAAAAACCTAACACCTGCAAAAAAGCCGCGTTCAGCTCCTAACGCAGCCCCATTGTTTGCTATGCGGAAACACTTCCTACGTCTGCACCTAACACTCTAACATGTACCCCGAGTCTAAACACCCCTAGCCTTACACTTATTAACCCCTAATCTGCCGCCCCCGCTATCGCTGACCCCTGCATATTATTATTAACCCCTAATCTGCAGCTCCATAAACCGCCGCTACTTACATTATCCCTATGTACCCCTAATCTGCTGCCCTAACATCGCTGACCCCTATATTATATTTATTAACCCCTAATCTGCCCCCCACAACGTCGCCTCCACCTACCTACACTTATTAACCCCTAATCTGCCGACCGGACCTGAGCGCTACTATAATAAAGTTATTAACCCCTAATCTGCCTCACTAACCCTATAATAAATAGTATTAACCCCTAATCTGCCCTCCCTAACATCGCCGACACCTAACTTCAATTATTAACCCCTAATCTGCCGACTGGAGCTCACCGCTATTCTAATAAATGTATTAACCCCTAAAGCTAAGTCTAACCCTAACACTAACACCCCCCTAAGTTAAATATAATTTACATCTAACGAAATTAATTATCTCTTATTAAATAAATTATTCCTATTTAAAGCTAAATACTTACCTGTAAAATAAATCCTAATATAGCTACACTATAAATTATAATTATATTATAGCTATTTTAGGATTAATATTTATTTTACAGGTAACTTTGTAATTATTTTAACCAGGTACAATAGCTATTAAATAGTTAATAACTATTTAATAGTTACCTAGTTAAAATAATAACAAAATTACCTGTAAAATAAATCCTAACCTAAGTTACAATTAAACCTAACACTACACTATCATTAAATTAATTAAATAAAATATCTACAATTACCTACAATTAAACCTAACACTACACTATCAATACATTAATTAAATACAATATCTACAAATAACTACAATGAAATAAACTAACTAAAGTACAAAAAATAAAAAAGAACTAAGTTACAAAAAATAAAAAAATATTTACAAACATAAGGAAAATCTTACAACAATTTTAAACTAATTACACCTACTCTAAGCCCCCTAATAAAATAACAAAGCCCCCCAAAATAAAAAATGCCCTACCCTATTCTAAATTACTAAAGTTCAAAGCTCTTTTACCTTACCAGCCCTGAACAGGGCCCTTTGCGGGGCATGCCCCAAGAAGTTCAGCTCTTTTGCCTGTAAAAAAAAACATACAATACCCCCCCAACATTACAACCCACCACCCACATACCCCTAATCTAACCCAAACCCCCCTTAAATAAACCTAACACTAAGCCCCTGAAGATCATCCTACCTTGTCTTCACCATACCAGGTTCACCGATCCGTCCTGGCTCCAAAATCTTCATCCAACCCAAGCGGGGGCTGGCGATCCATCTTCCGGCGGCGGAAGAGGTCCAAAAGAGGCTCTAAAGTCTTCATCCTATCCGGGAAGAAGAGTAGATCCGGACCGGCAACCATCATCTTCCAAGCGGCATCTTCTATCTTCATCCGATGAGGACCGGCTCCATCCTGAAGACCTCCTCCGCGGACCCATCTTCATCCGGCGACGTCCAACTGAAGAATGACGGTTCCTTTAAGGGACGTCATCCAAGATGGCGTCCCTTGAATTCCGATTGGCTGATAGGATTCTATCAGCCAATCGGAATTAAGGTAGGACTATTCTGATTGGCTGATGGAATCAGCCAATCAGAATCAAGTTCAATCCGATTGGCTGATCCAATCAGCCAATCAGATTGAGCTCGCATTCTATTGGCTGTTCCGATCAGCCAATAGAATGCAAGCTCAATCTGATTGGCTGATTGGATCAGCCAATCGGATTGATCTTGATTCTGATTGGCTGATTCCATCAGCCAATCAGAATATTCCTACCTTAATTCCGATTGGCTGAGGGACGCCATCTTGGATGACGTCCCTTAAAGGAACCGTCATTCTTCAGTTGGACGTCGCCGGATGAAGATGGGTCCGCGGTGGAGGTCTTCAGGATGGAGCCGGTCCTCATCGGATGAAGATAGAAGATGCCGCTTGGAAGATGATGGTTGCCGGTCCGGATCTACTCTTCTTCCCGGATAGGATGAAGACTTTGGAGCCTCTTCTGGACCTCTTCAGCCGCCGGAAGATGGATCGCCAGCCCCCGCTTGGGTTGGATGAAGATTTTGGAGCCAGGACGGATCGGTGAACCTTGTATGGTGAAGACAAGGTAGGATGATCTTCAGGGGCTTAGTGTTAGGTTTATTTAAGGGGGGTTTGGGTTAGATTAGGGGTATGTGGGTGGTGGGTTGTAATGTTGGGGGGGGGTATTGTATGTTTTTTTTACAGGCAAAAGAGCTGAACTTCTTGGGGCATGCCCCGCAAAGGGCCCTGTTCAGGGCTGGTAAGGTAAAAGAGCTTTGAACTTTAGTAATTTAGAATAGGGTAGGGCATTTTTTTTATTTTGGGGGGCTTTGTTATTTTATTAGGGGGCTTAGAGTAGGTGTAATTAGTTTAAAATTGTTGTAATATTTTTCTTATGTTTGTAAATATTTTTTTATTTTTTGTAACTTAGTTCTTTTTTATTTTTTGTACTTTAGTTAGTTTATTTCATTGTAGTTATTTGTAGGTATTGTATTTAATTTATTTATTGATAGTGTAGTGTTAGGTTTAATTGTAGGTAATTGTAGCTATTTTATTTAATTAATTTATTGATAGTGTAGTGTTAGGTTTAATTGTAACTTAGGTTAGGATTTATTTTACAGGTAAATTTGTAATTATTTTAACTATTTTAGCTATTAAATAGTTCTTAACTATTTAATAGCTATTGTACCTGGTTAAAATAAATACAAAGTTTTAAAATTTTAAAAATTAAAATTATATTTAATTTAGGGGGGTGTTAGTGTTAGGGTTAGACTTAGCTTTAGGGGTTAATACATTTATTAGAATAGCGGCGAGATTCGGTCGGCAGATTAGGGGTTAATAATTGAAGTTAGGTGTCAGCGATGTTAGGGAGGGCAGGTTAGGGGTTAATAAATATAATATAGGGGTCGGCGGTGTTAGGGGCAGCAGATTAGGGGTACATAGCTAGAATGTAGCTGGCGGCTCTTTGCGGTCGGCAGATTAGGGGTTAATTATTGTAGTTAGGTGGCGGCGACGTTGTGGGGGGCAAGTTAGGGGTTAATAAATATAATATAGGGGTCGGCGATGTTAGGGCAGCAGATTAGGGGTACATAGGGATAATGTGGCTGGCGGCGGCGTGCGGACGGCAGATTAGGGGTTAATAAGTGTAGGTAGCTGGCGGCGACGTTGTGGGGGGCAGATTAGGGGTTAATAAATATAATATAGGGGTCGGCGGTGTTAGGGGCAGCAGATTAGGGATACATAAGGATAACGTAGGTGGCGGTCGGCAGATTAGGGGTTAAAAATATTTAATCGAGTTGCGGTGATGTGGGGGGACCTCGGTTTAGGGGTACATAGGTAGTTTATGGGTGTTAGTGTACTTTAGAGTACAGTAGTTAAGAGCTTTATGAACCGGCGTTAGCCCAGAAAACTCTTAACTACTGACTTTTTTCTGCGGCTGGAGTTTTGTCGTTAGATTTCTAACACTCACTTCAGACACGACTCTAAATACCGGAGTTAGAAAAATCCCATTGAAAAGATAGGATACGCAATTTACGTAAGGGGATCTGCGGTATGGAAAAGTCGCGGCTGAAAAGTGAGCGTTAGACCCTTTTTTGAGTGACTCCAAATACAGGAGGTAGCCTAAAACCAGCGTTAGGAGCCTCTAACGCTGGTTTTCACGGCTACCGCCAAACTCTAAATCTAGGCCTTTATTTTCTGCTTTCCTAACCAAAATACAAAAAAGGCTTTTTAATGGTTGTTTTCTACTTTGTATTTCATTCACTTTAATGACTCTAATTAATAAATGCTTAAACACATCCTAACGTGACATTACAAAAGAAAATGAAAAGAATTTTCCCATAAATCCAAAGTGTATTAAAATTTCAAAATATAATAGCATCTCTACATCAGCTTTAATCTTGCGTCTCTGGTCACTAAAAAAAATCTGCAAAAAAACAATACTCACATTCCTCCATTAACGTGTAAATTCCCAGTTGAGACGAATCATCCCTCAATGAATTCTGATTCACTCTCAGAAAGTGGAATGCAGTTCCTAAACAATGGAAAATACATTTTTCATTTAATTAAATACTTTTGTTTATGCAATAGAGAAAATTTATTTGTGGACAACAAAATGAAGCTGCGTTCCAGTGGGAAATCCAGAATTATTCTTTAACAGCTTAAGATCTCATTGCTTATGACAAATGAGTAGCCATAGATCACTGTTAAGTGTGGTTCCTAAATTAATGTGTAATCATTATAGTTTGTCATCTGAATATTTATAACTCAGTTGCTAACGGACTAGAATAGAATAACCATAAATAATTATATGCTGTGTAAGTGGATATTTAACAACAGGCAGAAAGGCAAAGATAAAACATCTGCAGTGAATTGTTTAGTAATCAAAGATGTTGCATGAGGAGCAGGGTCGGCTCCTGAACGAATGAAATGGGGGGGGCATTTTTTTTCACGAGGGGGCACGCATTTACAAAGCATGTATGAGAGTAAGAAAGTGTAGCTTCTGACTGACTTTTTATCCCACTATTAACATTTTGAGAATATGTGCTAAATCACTAGGTAAAAGAAGGAAGTCTATGCAGTGCACTAAAACAGAGCCATTAAACTTTAGACCCCCAGTGCAATAGCTCCTTAAAAACAATTCACCCCTTAATCACCATGATCCAAAACCCTTAAACTCATTCTCAAATCTCAATCATATCCCCTAAAAAGCAATGCACCCCAAACCCCTCATGCAATTAACCCCTTTGTTTGCAATAGCAGTGAGGATACTAGGTTTTCAGGTACTGGTAATTTTGTAGATTAGATTTAGCTATACCCGTTTCACAATAACTAACAGATCTCGGGCTACTTAAAGGGACATTATACACTCATTTTTTCTTTGCATAAATGTTTTGTAGAGGATCTATTTATATAGCCCATAAAGTTTTTTTTTTTTTTTTAAATGTATAGTTTTGCTTATTTTTAAATAACATTGCTCTGATTTTCAGACTCCTAACCAAGCCCCAAAGTTTTAGGAGAATACCGTCAGCTACCTTCTCCAGCTTGCTCCTGTTTGTGTAAAGGGTCTTTTCATATGCAAAAGAAGGGGGAGGGGGGAGTGTCTTATTTCCCACTTGCAGTGGGCTTTCCAACTACCTTTTCAACAAAGCTAAACTGAGAACTTCTACGTAAGTTTTTAAACAGTTTTATACTGGATTTTTATATCAGTATCTGTGCATCTTATTCTTTATAGTAGTGTCTATTACATGCAGTTATATGAAAATGAGTGTATACTGTCCCTTTAATACAACCTATGTACTGTGAACCTATAAGAATATGATTGTATCATATAAATATAAGTCTATAAATGGCTACCGGCTTCTATCGACGCCTCAAAAATGCACTGTGATCTTATGCTCGGCCTAAGATCACAGTGCATTTTTGAGGCGTCGATAGAAGCCGGTAGCAATTCATAGACTTATGACACAATCATATTCTTATCATGGTCTATTGTTTAAGAAAATGAGTAACTCACTATAGTTAGCTAAAATTAATAAGTTTAAAGACAAGTCCAAAAAGTCTCTAACTTCCAATTCCAAATAAGAGGTTAAGACACGGAACTCCTTGATGCAACCTCACAGTTCAGCAGCTAACTCCGCCCCCAGCATGCAGCATTACATAACAATTCATTATTTTATTTATTATTTTTAAAGCATATGATCATATCAATATTTTTTGAGGGGGCACAGCATTCTATTTGGGTGGGCATTGCCCCCCAATGTCCCCCCTTGGAGCTGACCCTGATGAGGAGTAGATGAGTGAATTCAGTATGAGAAGTAGAGACTATTGGATGCTGTACAGTGGTGTAGGTAGAACTCACTGTGCCCCAGGGCAAAATCTACGACAGACCCATCCCCCTAAGCACCCCTTCCAAAGCACCACTAACTCTTAATAGTTATATTGTACCTCCATAAAAGTTACATAAATAATATCATATACCATATTCCACAAACATAAAGGGCTAGATTACAAGTGGAGCGCAAAATACCGTATTACAAGTTAGGTGCAATACGAACGTGACCTCGCAGGTGTCTCTCCTTCACATCCAGAACTACACATAGATAGATAAACAACTCTCGAGTTGCTTTTATAAAAGGCCTTGTGGTACTGATGAGAATGTGAAAATGCTGTGGGTCTGATATTCATTTCTGAGCTTGATAATTGGGCCCCATAGAGTAATGATTTTATTCCTTGGTATTATAAACACATATTGATCAGTATTTTGCCCCCCTTGGATGCAGTACCAGACATAATAATGCCATGTAACGGCTCTGTTGCAGAGTCAGTGCCAGTTTAGGAACTACAGTATTGGTGCAGAAGAAGTAGTTTAATGCATTTGGAGAGCATTTTTTTAATATTATCAGTTTTTGTCAATATGTCTGGATCATAATCGGGCTAACGAGGGCCCTAACAAGGTGAGATTGTGTTGGAAATTCATTGATCGGTATTTTCCAGAGATTTATTAGTGAGCATTAGTGCCATTAATACCCATAGGTGTGTGAAGTGTCCAATAAAGTTCCCAATGAAACAAGATCCTCTTGCTAAAGGGGAAAAAACTCAACAATTTGAAACATGCATTATACATCTAACTGACTCTCACATTTACAGTGATCCATAAAAACACATTTAAAGACATTTTAAGTAAATGCAGTTTAAATTTACATAACCTGCAGCAGTTGTGTCATTTTTACTGATGCTCAATGGTCTACATTAACTCATGACGGCCATTGTATCCAAGCAGTGAGACTTGCAGAAATAGGGCGGTCTCCATGCTATTGGTGAGACTAGCACTCCTACAGTCCTGGAAGCCTTTGTGATGGCCAATGTGCCAAGCCTTGAAGATTGCAAAAATTGTGTCTCTTTGGGTTTTGTCCTTGGAAAAGTACAAAAAATCGGCTTGATGATTATCTTGCAATAAAGCTCATATGACATGAATATGCACAATCTCAATGAGAGTTTGTGTCTTCTTTCTTCTCTAAACCATCTTTACTAGCCACATCATTTGATCTACTTAGCGTGATTGTAAATGATATTATGATATTGTAAGTCTTTCAGTGACACTCTGTAATGTAATATACTGTATGTATCTTTGGAGATATAACGTATCACTGTAACATCTTTTGAACCACTGTAATTTAATGTTTGAAATCTTAATAAAGTTTCTTTGAAAAAAAAAAAAAGCATCTATCTCATAACCTTTCTCCAATCAGAAAAGAAAAAACTGATGAAAGCAGGGAAACGTTTCTACAAAACAGTCCATGCTAATGTATCCAAGAAAAAAAACCTTAAAACAGTCAATGGGGCCTAGTTATCAAGCCGTCAACCTCAAATACGCTGGAATTCCGCAGCGTATTTGTGGCGAGGCTGATTTGCCTTAGTTATCAAAGGCTAGAGACCGGCAAAAGTAGAATTTTGTGACGTAAGCTTCGATCCGCCGGACTCAGTCCGACACAGATCGATTCTTACGTCACTCCAGATGTTCCGCACACAAGTGCGGCACAATCTGACTACTTTTGCTAGTTATAAAAAAACTAGCAGGTACGCTCGGCACTTTTCCGGCCCAGCGTACCTGGTTTTCAAACCGCCACCCTGGAGGCGGCGGATCCCATAGGAATCAATGGGAGTCTGACCATAGCGAAAGTACAAGTTCACTGCTGCCAGATATCCCATTGATTCCTATGGGAGCTGTCTACACCTAACACCCTAACATGTACCCCGAGTCTAAACACCCCTAATCTGCCCCCCCTACACCGCTGCAACTAAATAAATGTATTACCCCCTAAACTGCCGCTCCCGGAGCCCACCGCAAGCTACTCTATACATATTAACCCCTAAACCGCCGCTCCCTGACCCCGCCGCAACTATAATAAATGTATTAACCCCTAAACCGCCGCTCCCGGAGCCCACCGCCACCTACATTATACCTAGTAACCCCTATCCTGCCCCCCCTATACCGCCGCCCTCTATAATAAAGTTATTAACCCCTATCCTGCCGATCCCGCACCTCGCCGCAACTAAATAAATAGTTTAACCCCTAAACCACCGCTCCCGGACCCTGTCGCAACCTATATTAAATTTATTAACCCCTAATGTGCCCCCCCTACACCGTCGCCACCTATAATACATTTATTAACCCCTATCCTGCCCCCCACTACACCGCCGCCACTGTAATAAAATTATTAACCCCTAAACCTAAGTCTAACACTAACCCTAACAACCCCCTAACTTAAATATTAATTAAATAAATCTAAATAATATTTCTCTTATTAACTAAGTTAATCCTATTTAAAACTAAATACTTACATTTAAAATAAACCCTAATATAGCTACAATATAAATTATAATTATATGGTAGCTATCTTAGGATTTATTTTTATTTTACAGGTAACTTTCAATTTATTTTAACTAGGTACAATAGCTATTAAATAGTTATTAACTATTTAATAGCTTACCTAGCTAAAATAAAGAGAAATTTACCTGTAAAATAAAAACTAACCTAAGTTACAATTACACCTAACACTACACTATCATTAAATAAATTATTCCTATTTAAAACTAAATACTTAACTGTAAAATAAACCCTAAGGCCTAGATTTAGAGTTTTGTCGGTAACGACCCGAAAAACTAACGCCGGCTTTTTTCTGGCCGCACCATAAAAATAACTCTGGTATCGAGAGTCCACATAAAGGCTGCGTTAGGCTCCAAAAAAGGAGCGTAGAGCATTTTTAACGCAGCTTCAACTCTCGATACCAGAGTTGCTTACGGACGCGGCCAGCCTCAAAAACGTGCTCGTGCACGATTCCCCCATAGGAAACAATGGGGCTGTTTGAGCTGAAAAAAACCCAAACACCTGCAAAAAAGCCGCGTTCAGCTCCTAACGCAGCCCCATTGTTTGCTATGCGGTAACCCTTCCTACGTCTGCACTTAACACTCTAACATGTACCCCGAGTCTAAACACCCCTAACCTTACACTTATTAACCCCTAATATGCCGCCCCGCTATCGCTGACCCCTGCATATTATTATTAACCCCTAATCTGCCGCTCCGTAAACCGCCGCTACTTACATTATCCCTATGTACCCCTAATCTGCTGCCCCTAACACCGCCGACCCCTATATTATATTTATTAACCCCTAATCTGCCCCCCACAACGTCGCCTCCACCTGCCTACACTTATTAACCCCTAATCTGCCGACCGGACCCGAGCGCTACTATAATAAAGTTATTAACCCCTAACCCGCCTCACTAACCCTATCATAAATAGTATTAACCCCTAATCTGCCCTCCCTAACATCGCCGACACCTAACTTCAATTATTAACCCCTAATCTGCCGACCGAATCTCGCCGCTATTCTAATAAATGTATTAACCCCTAAAGCTAAGTCTAACCCTAACACTAACACCCCCCTAAGTTAAATATAATTTAAATCTAACGAAATTAATTAACTCTTATTATATAAATTATTCCTATTTAAAGCTAAATACTTACCTGTAAAATAAATCCTAATATAGCTACAATATAAATTATAATTATATTAGAGCTATTTTAGGATTTATATTTATTTTACATGTAACTTTGTATTTATTTTAACCAGGTACAATAGCTATTAAATAGTTAAGAACTATTTAATAGCTAAAATAGTTAAAATAATTACAAATTTACCTGTAAAAGAAATCCTAACCTAAGTTACAAATAAACCTAACACTAGACTATCAATAAATTAATTCAATAAACTACCTACAATTACCTACAATTAACCTAACACTACACTATCAATAAATTAATTAAATACAATTGCTACAAATAAATACAATTAAATAAACTAGCTAAAGTACAAAAAATAAAAAAGAACTAAGTTACAAAAAATAAAAAAATATTTACAAACATAAGAAAAATATTACAACAATTTTAAACTAATTACACCTACTCTAAGCCCCCTAATAAAATAACAAAGCCCCCCAAAATAAAAAAATGCCCTACCCTATTCTAAATTACTAAAGTTCAAAGCTCTTTTACCTTACCAGCCCTGAACAGGGCCCTTTGTGGGGCATGCCCCAAGAAATTCAGCTCTTTTGCCTGTAAAAAAAACCATACAATACCCCCCCCAACATTACAACCCACCACCCACATACCCCTAATCTAACCCAAACCCCCCTTAAATAAACCTAACACTAAGCCCCTGAAGATCATCCTACCTTGTCTTCACCATACCAGGTTCACCGATCGGTCCAGAAGAGCTCCTCCGATGTCCTGATCCAAGCCCAAGCGGGGGGCTGAAGAGGTCCATGATCCGGCTGAAGTCTTCATCCAAGCGGGCCAGAAGAGGTCTTCCATCCGATTGAAGTCTTCATCCAAGCGGCATCCATCCGGAGCGAAGCGGCAGCATCCTGAAGACCTCCACCGCGGAACATCCATCCTGGCCGACGACTGAACGACGAATGACGGTTCCTTTAAATGACGTCATCCAAGATGGCGTCCCTCGAATTCCGATTGGCTGATAGGATTCTATCAGCCAATCGGAATTAAGGTAGGAATATTCTGATTGGCTGATGGAATCAGCCAATCAGAATCAAGTTCAATCCCATTGGCTGATCCGATCAGCCAATCAGATTGAGCTCGCATTCTATTGGCTGTTCTATCGTCGGCCAGGATGGATGTTCCACGGTGGAGGTCTTCAGGATGCTGCCGCTTCGCTCCGGATGGATGCCGCTTGGATGAAGACTTCAATCAGATGGAAGACCTCTTCTGGCCCGCTTGGATGAAGACTTCAGCCGGATCATGGACCTCTTCAGCCCCCCGCTTGGGCTTGGATCAGGACATCGGAGGAGCTCTTCTGGACCGATCGGTGAACCTGGTATGGTGAAGACAAGGTAGGATGATCTTCAGGGGCTTAGTTTTAGGTTTATTTAAGGGGGGTTTGGGTTAGATTAGGGGTATGTGGGTGGTGGGTTGTAATGTTGGGGGGGGGGGGTATTGTATGTTTTTTTTTACAGGCAAAAGAGCTGAATTTCTTGGGGCATGCCCCACAAAGGGCCCTGTTCAGGGCTGGTAAGGTAAAAGAGCTTTGAACTTTAGTAATTTAGAATAGGGTAGGGCATTTTTTTATTTTGGGGGGCTTTGTTATTTTATTAGGGGGCTTAGAGTAGGTGTAATTAGTTTAAAATTGTTGTAATATTTTTCTTATGTTTGTAAATATTTTTTTATTTTTTGTAACTTAGTTCTTTTTTATTTTTTGTACTTTAGCTAGTTTATTTAATTGTATTTATTTGTAGCAATTGTATTTAATTAATTTATTGATAGTGTAGTGTTAGGTTAATTGTAGGTAATTGTAGGTAGTTTATTTAATTCATTTATTGATAGTCTAGTGTTAGGTTTATTTGTAACTTAGGTTAGGATTTATTTTACAGGTAAATTTGTAATTATTTTAACTATTTTAGCTATTAAATAGTTCTTAACTATTTAATAGCTATTGTACCTGGTTAAAATAAATACAAAGTTACCTGTAAAATAAATATAAATCCTAAAATAGCTCTAATATAATTATAATTTATATTGTAGCTATATTAGGATTTATTTTACAGGTAAGTATTTAGCTTTAAATAGGAATAATTTATATAATAAGAGTTAATTAATTTTGTTAGATTTAAATTATATTTAACTTAGGGGGGAGTTAGTGTTAGGGTTAGACTTAGCTTTAGGGGTTAATACATTTATTAGAATAGCGGTGAGCTCCGGTCGGCAGATTAGGGGTTAATAATTGAAGTTAGGTGTCGGCGATGTTAGGGAGGGCAGATTAGGGGTCAATACTATTTATTATAGGGTTAGTGAGGCGGATTAGGGGTTAATAACTTTATTATAGTAGCGCTCAGGTCCGGTCGGCAGATTAGGGGTTAATAAGTGTAGGCAGGTGGAGGCGACGTTGTGGGGGGCAGATTAGGGGTTAATAAATATAATATAGGGGTCGGCGGTGTTAGGGGCAGCAGATTAGGGGTACATAAGGATAACGTAGGTGGCGGCGCTTTGCGGTCGGCAGATTAGGGGTTAATAAGTGTAGGCAGGTGGAGGCGACGTTGAGGGGGGCAGATTAGGGGTTAATAAATATAATATAGGGGTCGGCGGTGTTAGGGGCAGCAGATTAGGGGTACATAAGGATAACGTAGGTGGCGGCGCTTTGCGGTCGGCAGATTAGGGGTTAATAAGTGTAGGCAGGTGGAGGCGACGTTGAGGGGGGCAGATTAGGGGTTAATAAATATAATATAGGGGTCGGCGGTGTTAGGTGCAGCAGATTAGGGGTACATAAGGATAACGTAGGTGGCAGCGCTTTGCGGTCGGCAGATTAGGGGTTAATAAGTGTAGGCAGGTGGAGGCGACGTTGAGGGGGGCAGATTAGGGGTTAATAAATATAATACAGGGGTCGGCGGTGTTAGGGTCAGCAGTTTAGGGGTACATAAGGATAACGTAGGTGGCGGTCGGCAGATTAGGGGTTAAAAAATTTTTTTCGAGTGTCGGTGATGTGGGGGGACCTCGGTTTAGGGGTGCATAGGTAGTTTATGGGTGTTAGTGTACTTTAGAGTACAGTAGTTAAGAGCTTTATGAACCGGCGTTAGCCCAGAAAGCTCTTAACTACTGACTTTTTTCTGCGGCTGGAGTTTTGTCGTTAGAATTCTAACGCTCACTTCAGAAACGACTCTAAATACCGGAGTTAGAAAGATCCCATTGAAAAGATAGGATACGCAATTGACGTAAGGGGATCTGCGGTATGGAAAAGTCGCGGCTGAAAAGTGAGCGTTAGACCCTATTTTGAGTGACTCCAAATACCGGCGGTAGCCTAAAACCAGCCTTAGGAGCCTCTAACGCTGGTTTTCACGGCTAACGCCAAACTCTAAATCTAGGCCTAAGATAGCTACAATGTTATTAATAATTACATTGTAGCTATTTTAGAAATTATATTTATTTTACAGGTAACTTTGTATTTATTTTAGCTAGTTAGAATAGTTATTAAATAGTAAATAGTAAATAGTAATAACTACCTAGCTAAAAGAAATACAAAATTACCTGTAAAATAAATCCTAACCTAAGTTACAATTAAACCTAACATTACACTATCATTAAATTAATTAAATAAATTAACTACAAATAACTACAATTAAATACAATTACATAAACTAACTAAAGTACAAAAAATAAAAAAAGCTAAGTTACAAAAAATAAAAAAAATAAGTTACAAACATTTTAAAAATATTACAACAATTTTAAGCTACTTACACCTAATCTAAGACCCCTAATAAAATAACAAACCCCCCCAAAATAAAAAAATGCCCTACCCTATTCTAAATTAAAAAAGTTCAAAGCTCTTTTACCTTACCAGCCCTTAAAAGGGCCTTTTGTGGGGCATGCCCCAAAGAATTCAGCTCTTTTGCCTGTAAAAGAAAAATACAACCCCCCCAACATTAAAACCCACCACCCACATACCCCTAATATAAACCAAACCCCCCTTAAAATAACCTAACACTAATCCCCTGAAGATCATCCTACCTTGAGTCGTCTTCACTCAGCCGAGCAGCGATGGAACCGAAGAGGAGATCCGGAGCGGCAGAAGTTATCCTCCAAGGGGCGCTGAAGAAATCTTCCATCCGATGAAGTGATCCTCCAGTCGGCGCTGAAGAAGTCTTCCATCTGGGCGATGCCATCTTCCAAGAGGCGCTGAAGAAGTCTTCTATCCGGGCGATGTCATCTTCCAAGCGGGGTCTTCAATCTTCAATCTCCATCCCGCCGACGCGGAACATCCTTCTTTACCGACGGACCACCGACGAATGAAGGCTCCTTTAAGGGACGTCATCCAAGATTGCGTCCCTTCAATTCCGATTGGCTGATAGGATTCTATCAGCCAATCGGAATTAAGGTAGGAAAAATCTGATTGGCTGATTGAATCAGCCAATCAGATTCAAGTTCAATCCGATTGGCTGATCCAATCAGCCAATCAGATTGAGCTCGCATTCTATTGGCTGATCGGCTGATCGGAACTTAATTCCTATCAGGCCAATCGGAAATTGAAGGGACGTCATCTTGGATGACGTCCCTTAAAGGAGCCTTCATTCGTCGGTAGTCCGTCGGTAAAGAAGGATGTTCCGCGTTGGCGGGATGAAGATTGAAGACCCCGCTTGGAAGATGACATCACCCGGATAGAAGACTTCTTCAGCGCCTCTTGGAAGATGACATTGCCCGGATGGAAGACTTCTTCAGCGCTGACTGGAGGATCACTTCATCGGATGGAAGATTTCTTCAGCGCCCCTTGGAGGATAACTTCTGCCGCTCTGGATCTCCTCTTCGGTTCCATCGCTGCTCGGCTGAGTGAAGACGACTCAAGGTAGGATGATCTTCAGGGGATTAGTGTTAGGTTATTTTAAGGGGGGTTTGGGTAGATTAGGGGTATGTGGGTGGTGGGTTTTAATGTTGGGGGGGTTGTATTTTTCTTTTACAGGTAAAAGAGCTGAATTCTTTGGGGCATGCCCCACAAAAGGCCCTTTTAAGGGCTGGTAAGGTAAAAGAGCTTTGAACTTTTTTAATTTAGGGTAGGGCATTTTTTTATTTTGGGGGGGGGTTTGCTATTTTATTAGGGGGCTTAGATTAGGTGTAATTAGCTTAAAATTGTTGTAATATTTTTTAAATGTTTTTAACCTATTTTTTTTATTTTTTGTAACTTAGCTTTTTTATTTTTTGTACTTTAGTTAGTTTATGTAATTGTATTTAATTGTAGTTATTTGTAGTTAATTTATTTAATTTATTTAATGATAGTGTAGTGTTAGGTTTAATTGTAACTTAGGTTAGGATTTATTTTACAGGTAATTTTGTATTTCCTTTAGCTAGGTAGTTATTAAATAGTTAATAACTATTTAATAACTATTCTAACTAGCTAAAATAAATACAAAGTTACCTGTAAAATAAATATAATTCCTAAAATAGCTACAATGTAATTATTAATTACATTGTAGCTATCTTAGGGTTTATTTTACAGGTAAGTATTTAGTTTTAAATAGGAATAATTTATTAAAGTATAGTATAGTCTTAGGTGTAATTGTAACTTAGTTAGTTTTTATTTTACAGGTAAATTTCTCTTTATTTTAGTTAGGTAGCTATTAAATAGTTAATAACTATTTAATAGCTATTGTACCTAGTTAAAATAAATTGAAATTTGCCTGTAAAATAAAAATAAATCCTAAGATAGCTACAATATAATTATTATTTATATTGTAGCTATATTAGGGTTTATTTTAAAGGTAAGTATTTAGTTTTAAATATGATTAATTTAGTTCATAATAGAAATATTATTTAGATTTATTTAATTAATATTTAAGTTAGGGGGTGTTAGGGTTAGTGTTAGACTTAGGTTTAGGGGTTAATAATTTTATTACAGTGGCGGCGGTGTAGTGGGGGGCAGGATAGGGGTTAATAAATTTATTATAGGTGGCGACGGTGTAGGAGGGGCAGGATAGGGGTTAATAAATTTAATATAGGTTGCTGCGGGGTCAGGGAGCAGCGGTTTAGGGGTTAAACTATTTATTTAGTTGCGGCGAGGTGCGGGATCAGCAGGATAGGGGTTAATAACTTTATTATAGAGGGCAACGGTATAGGGGGGGGCAGGATAGGGGTTACTAGGTATAATGTAGGTGGCAGTGGTGTCCGGGAGCGGCGGTTTAGGGGTTAATACATTTATAAGAGTTGCGATGGGGTCTAGGGGCGGCGGTTTAGGGGTTAATAACTTTATTGAGTTGCGGGGGGCTCCGGGGGCGCCGGTATAGGGGGTAGAACAGTGTAGTTTAGTGTGGGTGCTTAGTGACAGGCTAGCAAGAAAGCTGTAAAAAAGCCGAAGAGCAGCGAGATCGGATGAGTGATAACTATTACAGTCCGCTGCTCATCGCCCCGTACTTGGTGCGCGGCTTTTTGACAGCTTTTTTGATAACTTAGGCGAATTTTTGCAGGTCCGCGGCGGCGATGTGAGGCGAGCTTAGGCGGGCGTATTGGGCCGGCGAAGGCAGGAAAAGTAGACGCGTTGATAACTACCCCCCAAAGAGTCAAGCTGAAATGGTATGATGCAACCACCATTTGAGAAACTTCAAAAAAGGCAATAGAGTCTTTATGAATTCTGCATTAAAGGTGCATGAAACCCATATTTTTTTCTTTCATGATTCAGATGTTGCAATCAATTTTAAATAACTTTCCAGTTTACTTTTATAACCAAATTTGATTAATTCTCTTTGTAGCCTTTGCTGAAAACATCAGGTTAGTCAATGACTAGAGGCATGTATATGCAGCCACCAATCACCAGCTAGCTCCGAATAATGCATTGCTGCCATAAGAACAAAACAAATGAGAAAATAGAAGTAAATTGGAAAGCTGTTTTAAATTGCATGGTCTGTCTGAAAAGTTTTAATTGTGACTTTACTGTCCCTTTAAGTGCAGTGTAAAAATACTGACCATGGGGTATATTTATTAATGTGCGAGCAGACATGATACAATGTAGCGTACCATGTCTGCCGCACATCGATAAATGCCGACAGCATACATGTTGGTATTTATCATTGCTCCAGCAGTTCTTGTGAACTGCTGGTACAATGCCGCCCCTGCAGTTTTGCAGCCAATCGGCCGCTTGCAGGGGGTGTCAATACGATCGGGTTGATTTCTGTCCGCAGCCTCAGAGCAGGCGAACAAGATATGGAGCAGCGGTCTTTAGAACAAAGGGAATCAAGCTCCATAATGCGTTTGATAAATTGACCCCCAAGTCTCTAGAACGCCATAAAATGCCCATGCTAGCCTTTTGAGACACCTTTTATTCTTTCAAGCGGGACTACTTTACCATAAAAAAGCAGACACACAAATGTGTTTTCTAACAGTTGTGGTTGTAATTATTGATGTTTCCCAGTTTACAAGTTCAATAATGTAGACGCAAGTACTTTGAAACGCACTATCTTGACCGTGTTTGGACTTACTGTGCATGAAGGCACATCCAATATAAAACCCAGTCATGAAGGACGTGATCTCGTTTGAGCATCTCTTAGGCAGGCACAATGTTGCAATAGAGCAGGTTCACTCTTTACACTTTTAGTTATTTTAAATATGGTACAATTGCATAATTAACAAGTATAATAAAGACAATGCAATAACAATTTTTCTAACAAATGTATCCCCCCCCTTGCAGCCCCCCTGACAGACAATCACAAGAAATTATATATATATATATATATATATATATATATATACGCACTGTGAACTTGTGCACATGTTCATTAGTAGCTGGTGCATCAAAAAGTGTTCATATAAGAAGACTGAGCAAAATTTGATAATGGAAGTAACTTGGAAAATCACTTAAACTGCTTGAGCTATCTGAATCTTGAAAGTTAAGTTTTTCGACTTTAGTGTCCCTTTAAAAACCCAGTTATGAATGTGCCTGTACTGTTAATGACAAGCACAACAGTACAATGTGATTTAGAATCAAACTTTCCCTTTAAGGGATTACTTCATGCCATTTGTAGTTGTTGGGGTCCTAAAGAGACTTTTCCTGTAGCCCGCTTAGCTGTACAGGATATCACATAGTCATCACTAATACATATGTACATAAACCTATGCATATGTAAATATGTGCCCTGTCCACTGTAGATGCCTATAAAATAGTGATGAATAGAGCTTTAATGTACATATGTTAATACACCTCTGTATGGGGATATTTCTAAAAAATGTGCTTGTCTAGACGTATTTTTCCTTTCCAACAATCACAGGGGCAGCTCTCATGGAATTATATAAAATAAATGGGCTATCCCTGCAAGTGGTGAGATGTCTCCCATAAAAATAGTGAGAGCTTTCTGTTACTTTAGAGTATATTACTTTCCGCATTCAGCGATGTCTTGCGGACCTGATCCGCACTGTCGTATCAGGTCCGCAAGACATTTCTTAAATATGCCTCATAGTGTCTATAAAACAATGGGAGCTGCTATGATGTAACTTAGGTTACCTTCTCTGCTGTAGCCAATGTGGCTGGATTTGACTAACACCGTGCATTATCTACTGGGAAAATGTTTTAGCTAAGACTGCTAGTTTGCATATTAGAATTGCTATAAAATGTTTGATTAAAAACTATACCAACAGTAAGAAATACATTCTTTCAGAAAGACACTTATAACTTACTATAAAAGAAAGATAGCTTTTAAATCTTTCATATACATCTTCTATACATAAAGGAGTGTAACCTTACATATATATCATATTAATAAATAATGAATATAAATCTTTCATATGCTTATCCTGCAATATTCACATAAATGTTTAAATAAAGTTCTTCTACAAATATATAAGATTTATAACTGTACAACAATATTCAAATATATGTTTAAACAAAGTTCTTTTACAATATATAAGATTTATAACTATGTTTAGTGGAATTAAAATAGTAACAAATGATGTTATATGATTTTCTGTACTGAAACTAAAATGGAGGATTGTTTAACCTTGTATTAGAAAATCCTCAAATGGATGCTCATTGCACTAATTACAAGTGCATATGTCTAAACTCTTGTATAACAGATTTTCAAGGCCACGTTGTTGATGTACAAAACTGTTGATGCTAGAAAAAGCTAGACAAGTTTTGTTGATGTTATAATGATGGCACAAATACATATAAAAAGAAAACTATAAATGATGACGTCATCCAAATAAAAAACACTATAAATACACCTTGTTGTAAACATGAGGCAGGTGACTCTGACAGGTCGTTCTACAGCATCTAAGTGATAAGGTGTCTGGTTGAAAGAAGTCATTTCGAGTGGTATGTAAATAATTGTTATTGAAAGCAAGTTTAACTGATAGTCAATTAACTCTGTGTGTATTTTGGATTTAAATGAATTTAATTTTTATTATTACTTCTGTAAGCTAAAATAAAAAAATGATTAAAACCGTATTTCTCTCTCAATACCATTTCTTATTATTGTACTCAGAAACTTTCTTTGTAAGAAATGAGACCTGTTTCACTGATATAATATTTAAAGGTCAGTGCTTGGAAATCATATTTCAATATAACTGTACTTTAAGACCTTATGAGTGAATTAGGTGTGAACTACTACACCAATTAGGGATGGTTATAAAAAGGTCACTAGAGTGTGCAGCCAATGGCTGTGTGGAATATGTTCGGCACTTCTATTTCTAACAGGAACTGAAAAGCTCACAATTTTAGAATGGAATTACAGTAAAAGGGGACAAAATAAATTATTAAAGTATATAGCAGATTATATATATATATTTATAATATTATATTACCATCTAAAAGTGTTTAATGTCCCTTTAAAGTTATAGAGGACGGAGTATACAGGGAGACCCCGTCGTATGTTTAAACTTATAATATTGCGCCTAATACAAATATGTATGTCAGTGGCGTCACTAGGGTTGGTGTCACCTGGTGCGGTAAGTTATGGTGTCACCCCCCTCCCCCCAGAAAGCAGACACACACAAAAACACAGGCACACACTCATAAAAACACTCAGACACACTTAAAAACACACTCAGATGCACACACACACACACATACAAACACTCAGACACGCACAAAAACACTCAGCCACACACACAGAAACATTCAGACACACACACACAAAAACACTCAGCCACACACACAGAAACATTCAGACACACACACACACATACACGCAAAAGCACTCAGACACACACACACACACACACACACAAAACTCAGACACACACACATACAAAATATGTAAACTGCACTGCATTAATTATAAAGCTTATGCCTAGAGATGCTCCCTGGCTCAGCAGAGCATCAAATGAAAGATAAACAGAGCACTCTAAAAATAATAAATCACTAAAGAAAAAGGTTTAGGCGCGCAAACTATGAAAATTCTGCTCTCTGACTCTGTTCCAAGTCTGTCAGTGCACAGCCCCGGGCAGAGTGCCTACCGCTTCTTATGGCCAAGCACCTCTTTGTGTGAATGGTTCAATTATCCGTTTTGTATGATTTTTAAATTATGATTTTCATTATGCACTTTTGTAATGTATCCAACTCCTTCCCATACGAAAATGCAATATATGCCCCTTAGCGAGTGACTTTATAGAATTCCACCAGGGAAATAGAGTATTTTTAAAGAATTTAACCGACCCAGAGAGCTTTATAGAATCGGGCCCTATGGATCCTGTGGCCATTTCAGAGTGTTTTGCACATGTGCAAGATAGTAAACTGTTTTCAAATAGTCTTCAAATAGTTGCAAAGATGTCCAAAATGCCCTTTTGAGGCTTTATCAAGTGGCTTGAGGAGGTATTGAACTTGAAAAGTCAAAACTGGTCTTGAAAGTGTACTGAAAAGTTGAATTTATAAGTTTCCCAAGAAGGACAGGGCTGCACTATGTATTAAAAAAATGCGTTTTATTACAAATACAAAATACCCCAGTCAACCACCACCTATATAAAATTACCTAAAAAACACTACAATGGTGTAATAGGACAGAGGACCATTGTAACACAGCTACTCCACATGTTAACAGGTTCCTAAGCCGGCTAAAAGGATACAGTTCTTAACTCCGGGCACTCAAGTGTCTACAGACATGCTCCGGATAGTGTGGCACTGAGTAAATCCAGAAACAAAGTTCTCAAAGCTCCGGGTCCTTAATCCTGATAGCAAGACTACAGCCATGAAACTTACCCTCCACCATTCTGTTCTACGGTCAGCTCTCACGGCACTCCGCTCCTTACTTTGGACGACTTTTAGTGGAGCAGTAAGGCGGCTCTTCACTTGCAAATGTGTCTCAATGAAGTGTAGCAGCAACAGCTGATGTGATTATGTATCCAGCATTATGCGTTTTGTGCTTCGCCCTCAAGGGCTGGATTCAGGGCTTCATCAGATGCAATACTTTGATACTGTTGCATGCCTTTATATACATTTAAAAGATTTCTTATATGGTAATATAAGAATGGGCTATGGATTTGCTGTAAACTGTAATGTAAATGTGAAGGATGTCCGTTGTCGGCTTAATTCATAATAATGAAAGATTAGTACATCAACTCTCATGCAGGTATTTTAAGTACATATGTAAATAGTTAAAATGTGCCTGAAATGACCCAGGGATACATGGTAAAAATCAAGGTTGTTAATAAAATGGTGTCATCAGAATACCTCATTTAAAGTTACCAATGTGCATGAAATAAGGCTGAATAGCCTCTATGCAGTAATTATAACACTTTTTAGATGAGGATCAGCAGTATGTACCTTTAAGGATCCATCAGCATTCAACAGTATCAAAGTATTGCATCTGATGAAGCCCTGAATCCAGCCCTCGAGGGGTAGGGGCAAAACGCGTAATGCTGGATACTTACACAGGCTGCTACGGTGGCCACTACCTGGGCGTGTTGTGATACATTAAGTACCCAGAGCTTTGAGAACTTTGTTTCTGGATTTACTCAAAGCCACACTATCCGGAGCGTGTTTATAGACACTTGAGTGCCCGGAGTTAAGAACTTTATCTTATTGGCCGGCTTAGGGACATGCTAGCAGGTGGGTGTCATGAATACCTCATAATTTAGATGCTAAGGGGTTAATATTCTTTAGACTGTGAGCTAAAAACAATTTATTTTTCAAGAAGAACTGTGTTGCTGTGTTTATGTGCTGTGTGTTTTCCTTTGATCTCGACCCCCATAATAAATAGTTTCAGAGTTTCCCTTGACCAAATGTTCATTGATGCATCAATATATTAAAAAATCCACAGGAGAGTGACAGCAGAATAGAAATTTATTCAGGTTTCACACAGAAACAAATAGCGACGTTTCGGAATTAGAACTTCCTTAATCATGCATACAGGTGATATGATTTCTTCACTATATATAGATGTATACCACTAGATGGCGCTATATAGCAATACACATTAACCCTATAGGTTTCAAAAAGTTTCAAATAGGTATACAATATTATTAAAAACAATATAACACTGTAACAAATCCCCTAACTGTTTAGAATATAAAGTATTTAAATACATTATGTAGTCTATACATATTTAACAACCTAAGTTTCATAGAAAATATTTTTCTCATTTCTCTTTCATAAAAAGATAGAAAAATCCCAATCTCTATTGAGACCATTAGGTTCAAAAGTCCCTAATTTGAAAATCCAAAATGCTTCACGCTTTTTTAACAACTGCTCTCTATTACCCCCTCTGCGAGGTCTAGAGACACATTCAATAATTTGTAATCGTAATTCACTAACTTGATGGCCCATTTTGATAAAATGATGTGCAACTGGGGCTTTCTTATTACCTGTCCTGATACTACTTTTATGCTCAATGATTCTGTCTTTAATATTTCTAGTAGTCTCGCCAATGTAGCCACGCCCACATGGGCACTTGATCATATAAATGACAAATTGTGTGTAACAGGAATGGTAGCCTTTAATACTGAATTTTTTCCCTGTTGTTGGATGATAGAAAAATTGGCCTTTAGACATATTATTACAGCAAGAGCAGTTAAGACATGGGTAGCATCCTTCTTTTTTGCTACCTAATACTGTTTGTATAACAGATTTCTTAGCGCCAATGTCTGCCTTAATAAGTTGTTTCTTTAAGCTCATACCCTGTTTATAGGCCGGTATAGGGGGGGATTTAAATTCTTTGATTTCAGGGTTACATTCAGTTAAGATTGACCAATGTTTTCTAATGATTTTTTTGTATATCAGTAGATTGTGAATTATATTCTGATACAAATATGATACGAGGGACATTTTTTGGCTTTTCACTCTTTTTTCTCAACAAAGTTTCTCTAGATAGAGACTTGGCATATTGCAATTCTTTATCAATTAAAGCAGGAGGATAGCCTCTGTTTAAAAATCTATGACTCATTTCTTTGAGTCTTAAATCTAAGACATCTTTGTTTGAAATAATCCTACGTGCTCTAAGAAATTGACTGCGGGGAAGGGCCCTTAGTAGAGAAGGAGGATGGGCACTATTAAAATGAAGTAAGCTGTTTCTATCAGTTTCTTTTCTATATAAATCAACTGATAAAGTGTGCCCATTTTTAATAATTTTAGTGTCAAGAAATGAAATATTATCCTCGCTCCATTTCAGTTTAAATTTAATGCTACCAGTGGCACAATTTAGTTCATTGACAAAATCACATAGGGATCCAACGTCGCCCCTCCAAACTCCAAAGATATCATCGATATAGCACCACCAACAGGCGCCATACCGATGAAATCCTGGGTTTGTATAGATAAATTTCTCCTCAAAAATATTCATAAAAATATTAGCATAATTAGGGGCGATGTTGGATCCCATTGCAGTTCCGTGGGTTTGTAAAAAATAATCATCTTCAAATAAAAAGTAGTTACAGTAAAGAATAAGTTCTAGAAGTTGAGTTATAAAGTCAATATGTGGCTTTAAATAAGTATTCTCAGAGCTTAATACTGCTTTAACAGCACCAATTCCACTTTCATGAGATATTGAAGTGTAGAGGCTTTCTACGTCTAAGCTAAACAGTATATATTTATCTGATTCTAATACCAATGTATCTATCTTTCTAAGAAAGTCACTTGTGTCTTGTAAGAAAGAGTTAGAATTTTCAACATATGGTCTTAAGATTCGTTCTAAAAAAATAGATACATTGGTTAAAACTGAGTCTGTACTTGCCACTATAGGGCGCCCAGGGGGTTCTGATAGATTTTTATGGATTTTCGGCAATGAATACAGGTGTAATTGAATAATCTATTATAAGGAAATTGAATGTAGCTTTATCAATTAGATTGTTATTTAAAGCTACTTGGCATACACGTTTAAACTCTTTTTGGATGTCAAAGATAGGGTTATATGACAATTTTTTATATACCCCTTCAGTGTTATAGGAGAGCCCCTACACTCAAAAATAAATTGGCCCCTAGTAAGATAGTGAGAGATAAAATACTACAACAGAATCGAGTTACAGGTCCTAATAGGACTTTTTTGGGCAATTTTACGCCCAAGAATGGAGTCTTTAAATGTCTTAAGCCAAGATGTAACATGTGCAAAGTGGTGACAAATGGAACTAACACTTTCTGTTCCTACCAAACGGGTGAACAATTTAAGATCACCAAGAGACTCTCATGTGAATCAACGTACATAATATATTTAATTGGTTGTACTTGTGGGGTCCAATATGCAGGGCGTACCTCCCGAACCATAAAGAAGAGATGGAGTGAACACAAATATAACATCAAAAGAAAATTCCTCAAACATAGCCTATCAAGGCATTGTGCTTATGCACATAAAGGTGGCTCAAAATCGGTCCATATTTTACCCATAGAACAAGTACCAAGAAATAGTCACAATCCTATGCTCACTTTACATCGTAGAGAAACATTTTGGATTCACAAGTTACATACTCTAGTTCCTGAGGGTCTGAATGAGTGCGTAGATCTAGCAGCCTTTGATCTCTAATGACCTATTATTAATGAGTTTTAAAAAAAAACCTTTTACAGATCATGTAGTTATATAGCACATTAATTGACACTTACAACTATGGGGCCTAGTTATCAAGCCGTCAACCTCAAATACGCTGGAATTCTGCATCGTATTTGTGGCGAGGCTGATACGCCTTAGTTATCAAAGGCTCGAGACCGGCAAAAGTAGAATTTTGTGACGTAAGCATCAATCCGCCGGACTCAGTCCGACACAGATCGATTCTTACGTCACTCCAGATGTTCCGCACACAAGTGCGGCACATTCTCACTACTTTTGCTAGTTATCAAAAAACTAGCAGGTACGCTCGGCACTTTTACGGCCCAGCGTACCTGGTTTTCAATCCGCCACCCCTGGAGGCGGCGGATCCCATAGGAATCAATGGGAGTCTGACCATAGCGAAAGTACAAGTTCGCTGCTGACAGACATCCCATTGATTTCTATGGGAGCTGTCTACACCTAACACCCTAACATGTACCCCAAGTCTAAACACCACTAATCTGTCCCCCCTACACCGCCGCAACTAAATAAAGTTATTACCCCCTAAACCGCCGCTCCCGGAGCCCACCGCAAGCTACTCTATACATATTAACCCCTAAACCGCCGCTCCCCGAGCCCACCGCAACTATAATAAATGTATTAACCCCTAAACCGCCGCTCCCTGAACCCGCCGCAACCTATATTAAATGTATTAACCCCTATCCTGCCCCCCCCTACACCGTTGCCACCTATAATAAATTTATTAACCCCTAATCTGCCCCCCCTACACCGTCGCCACCTCTAATAAATTTATTAACCCCTATCCTGCCCCCCACTACGCCGCCGCCACTGTAATAAAATTATTAACCCCTAAACCTAAGTCTAACCCTAACCCTAACGCCCCCCTAACTTAAATATTAATTAAATAAATCTAAATAAATTAACTCTTATGAACTAAATGAATCCTATTTAAAACTAAATACTTACCTTTAAAATAAACCCTAATATAGCTACAATATAAATAATAATTATATTCTAGCTATCTTAGGATTTATTTTTATTTTACAGGTACCTTTCAATTTATTTTAACCAGGTACAATAGCTATTAAATAGTTATTAACTATTTAATAGCTTACCTAGCTAAAATAAAGAGAAATGTACCTGTTAAATAAATCCTAACCTAAGTTACAATTACACCTAACACTACACTATACTTTAATAAATTATTCCTATTTAAAAAAAAATACTTACCTGTAAAATAAACCCGAAGATAGCTACAATATAATTAATAATGATATTGTAGCTATCTTAGGATGCCCCTTTAATTAATTTAATGATAGTGTAGTATTAGGTTTAATTGTAACTTAGGTTAGGATTTATTTTACAGGTAACTTTGTATTTATTTTAGCTAGTTAGAATAGTTATTAAATAGTTAATAACTATTTAATAACTACCTAGCTAAAAGAAATACAAAATTACCTGTAAAATAAATCCTAACCTAAGTTACAATCATTAAATTAATTAAATAAACTACCTACAAATAACTACAATTAAATACAATTACATAAACTAACTAAAGTACAAAAAATAAAAAAAAGCTAAGTTACAAAAAATAAAAAAATAAGTTACAAACATGTTAAAAATATTACAACAATTTTAAGCTACTTACACCTAATCTAAGCCCCCTAATAAAATAACAAACCCCCCCAAAATAAAAAAATGCCCTACCCTATTCTAAATTAAATAGATTTCAAAGCTCTTTTACCTTACCAGCCCTTAAAAGGGCCATTTGTGGGGGCATGCCCCAAAGAAAACAGCTCTTTTGTCTGTAAAAGAAAAATACAACCCCCCCAACATTAAAACCCACCACCCACATACCCCTAATCTAACCCAAACCCCCCTTACAAAAACCTAACACTAATCCCCTGAAGATCATCCTACCTTTAGTTGTCTTCACTCAGCCGAGCCACCGATGGAACTGAAGAGGACATCCGGAGCGGAAGAAGTTAATCCTCCAAGCGGCGCTGAAGAAATCTTCCATCCGATGAAGTCATCATCCAGGCGGCGCTGAAGAAAAATCTTCGATCCGGCCGATGTCATCTTCAAAGAGGCGCTGAAGAGGTCTTCTATCCGGGCGAAGTCATCTTCCAAGCCGGGTCTTGAATCTTCCTTCCGCCGACGCGGAACTACCTTCTTCACCGACGGACTACGACGAATGACGGCCCCTTTAAGGGACGTCATCCAAGATGGCGTTCCCTCAATTCCGATTGGCTGATAGGATTCTATCAGCCAATCGGAATTAAGGTAGGAAAATTCTGATTGGCTGATGGAATCAGCCAATCAGATTCAAGTTCAATCCGATTGGCTGATCCAATCAGCCAATCAGATTGAGCTCTCATTCTATTGGCTGATCGGAACAGCCAATAGAATGCGAGCTCAATCTGATTGGCTGATTCCATCAGCCAATCAGATTTTTCCTACCTTAATTCCGATTGGCTGATAGAATCCTATCAGCCAATCGGAATTGAGGGGACGCCATCTTGGATGACGTCCCTTAAAGGAGCCGTCATTCGTCGTAGTCCGTCGGTGAAGAAGGTGGTTCCGCGTCGGCGGAAGGAAGATTCAAGACCCGGCTTGGAAGATGACTTCGCCCGGATAGAAGACCTCTTCAGCGCCTCTTTGAAGATGACATCGGCTGGATCGAAGACTTTTCTTCAGTGCCGCCTGGATGATGACTTCATCGGATGGAAGATTTCTTCAGCGCCGCTTGGAGGATTAACTTCTTCCGCTCCGGATGTCCTCTTCAGTTCCATCGGTGGCTCGGCTGAGTGAAGACAACTAAAGGTAGGATGATCTTCAGGGGATTAGTGTTAGGTTTTTGTAAGGGGGGTTTGGGTTAGATTAGGGGTATGTGGGTGGTGGGTTTTAATGTTGGGGGGGGTTGTATTTTTCTTTTACAGGCAAAAGAGCTGTTTTCTTTGGGGCATGCCCCCACAAATGGCCCTTTTAAGGGCTGGTAAGGTAAAAGAGCTTTGAAATTTATTTAATTTAGAATAGGGTAGGGCATTTTTTTATTTTGGGGGGGTTTGTTATTTTATTAGGGGGCTTAGATTAGGTGTAAGTAGCTTAAAATTGTTGTAATATTTTTAACATGTTTGTAACTTATTTTTTTATTTTTTGTAACTTACCTTTTTTTATTTTTTGTACTTTAGTTAGTTTATGTAATTGTATTTAATTGTAGTTATTTGTAGGTAGTTTATTTAATTAATTAATTTAATGATAGTGTAGTATTAGGTTTAATTGTAACTTAAGTTAGGATTAAATTTACAGGTAATTTTGTATTTCTTTTAGCTAGGTAGTTATTAAATAGTTAATAACTATTTAATAACTATTCTAACTAGCTAAAATAAATACAAAGTTACCTGTAAAATAAATATAAATCCTAAGATAGCTACAATATAATTATTAATTATATTGTAGCTATCTTCGGGTTTATTTTACAGGTAAGTATTTATTTTTAAATAGGAATAATTTATTAAAGTATAGTGTAGTGTTAGGTGTAATTGTAACTTAGGTTAGGATTTATTTAACAGGTACATTTCTCTTTATTTTAGCTAGGTAAGCTATTAAATAGTTAATAACTATTTAATAGCTATTGTACCTGGTTAAAATAAATTCAAAGGTACCTGTAAAATAAAAATAAATCCTAAAATAGCTAGAATATAATTATTATTTATATTGTAGCTATATTAGGGTTTATTTTAAAGGTAAGTATTTAGTTTTAAATAGGATTCATTTAGTTCATAAGAGTTAATTTATTTAGATTTATTTAATTAATATTTAAGTTAGGGGGGCGTTAGGGTTAGACTTAGGTTTAGGGGTTAATAATTTTATTACAGTGGCGGCGGCGTAGTGGGGGGCAGGATAGGGGTTAATATATTTATTAGAGGTGGCGACGGTGTAGGGGGGGCAGATTAGGGGTTAATAAATTTATTATAGGTGGAGACGGTGTAGGGGGGGCAGGATAGGGGTTAATAGGTTTAATATAGGTTGCGGCGGGTTCAGGGAGCGGCGGTTTAGGGGTTAAACTATTTATTTAGTTGCGGAGAGGTGCGGGATCAGCAGGATAGGGGTTAATAATTTTATAATAGAGGGCGACGGTGTAGGGGGGGCAGGATAGGGGTTACTAGGTATACTGTAGGTGGCAGCGGTGTCCGGGAGCGGCGGTTTAGGGGTTAATACATTTATAAGAGTTTGCGGCAGGGTCTAGGAGCGGCGGTTTAGGGGTTAATACATTTATCAGAGTTGCGGCAGGGTCTAGGAGCGGCGGTTTAGGGGTTAGTAACTTTATTGAGCTGCGGGAGGCTCCGGGGGCGCCGGTATAGGGGGTAGAACAGTGTAGTTTAGTGTGAGTGCTTATTGACAGGCTAGCAATAAAGCTGGGAAAAAGCCGAAGGGCAGCGAGATCGGATGAGTGATAACTGTCACAGTCCGCTGCTCATCGCCCCGCGGCTTTTTGACAGCTTTATTTGATAACTTAGGCGTATTTTTTCAGGTCCGCGGCGGCGATGTGAGGCGAGCTTAGGCGGGCGTATTGGGCCGGCGAAGCCAGAAAAGTAGACGGCTTGATAACTACCCCCCTATATATCAAGATAATATTTACATGGAGCATAGCAATCACACTTTAAGACTTTTTATCACTCATTTACTTACATACATCAAACACTCACCTGGTCACACTACTATATCATATATCATGATACACTAGGTTATATTGATATATCCATATACACTTCACCAATATAATATTTCATTAGCATTATTTAGCTTAAGCTATAAATGTCATCTACAGCACAACTGCACTCAATACACGCTTGAGATTCTTATAAGGATTACTAACATCTAAGAAAATAGAAACAGTATATGAAATATAGCATAAAGAATAATGACACTATTAGATACACTTCACCTTAGTAACACATATTTTATAAATAAGTATACATAGATTCATTATATGAAAGAAGGACACCACTAGATACACATATATCAAGTCACAATATTATTATCCCCTAAGAATTTATAGTTAGATTTATCAAGAATAGAATATAGTTATATTATTACTAATAAGCACTTTCGATCACCTTGGAGAAAAATATATAATTAACCACATACATTATATATATCTATAGGGTATTATCTGTATATTTTATATTGTAGATCAATCACTGATTGCTATTAATGTTCTCACATTGATATGGTTGTTTATGCCGATAGTAGTTTAATACCTTCATGTATATTTTATATTGTAGATTAATCACGGATTGCTATTAATTTTTTTCTCACACTGATATGGTGTTTATGCCAATAGTAGGAATAATATGACCGTATGAATATGGTATCGATTTCTGAATAACAGTGATAACTAACGCCCCCTGACGCCCCCTTACGCCCCCTTACGGACTAATCCAATAGCTAACTCCATTGATAGGATCACATTATCCTATCATTAACAGCGCTCTCACACGCATAACGTGGAGCTGAATAGGGCTATGGTATCCCTGGCAACAATAACGACATGCGCACTAGCGCCGCATACACGCCACTTAGAATTTCAGCTGGCGGTTGAAACAAAACAAAGTAAGTGATCTTTTATATTCTTAATAAATAGAAAGCTGATAACAGTTAAGTCATCCTGGTGTAGATACTCGTTCTCAATATGAGATCGCAAGTCAGCTCAATATTATACCCAAAAGCTGGACAATTTAGATTATAACACAAACGCCTAAGAAAAGCACATTGACTCTCAACTCGCAATTATATTGGGGCTATGATAGTTAGGGATGGCATACTAAAAAACAAATAGCTGAACAAACAATAGAGTATAGTTGACCAAGATGTATGGTACACTCAGTTTAGATATGGCATAGAAACAGTAATTATCTATGACTAAACGATTTTTAATATAAGCTTCAATGGATTTAAGGAAAAATACAAATAATTATTACAATTTTGTATTTATTTATGCTGTTTAAATCAATTTTGTGATTAACCTATACATTGCAAGTTATGATGTGCATTGTTTGATCTAATCTAAGCATTGAAAGTTATGATGTGTATTGTTTGATTTAACATATAAAATTGTGTTTATATTTGTTGACAAAATATATCAGTAGCTAGGATACTGATGATGTCATAGACTACTCCCACAACAAGTGTTATCAATTATGTTAATTGGTTTGGTTAGGTATATATAGCAAGTGTTTGTAAACTATTTTATTATACCTGAGGAAACAGTCTGAGACTGAGAAACGCGTCGCAATTCTTTTATATTTTATTAAAGTGATTTTAACTTTTACTAAAACACTTGCTGCCTTTGAATTGGTTATTATCTGAGGATATGACTGACCTATAGACCATCAAGAGGACAATTGTATGCTGTATGCCATGGTAATAAGTCTGTTGGGTGACTGAATTGATCCCAGCCTGTCTCTATAGCATCATTGGAGATGCTTCATCAAATGTGAGTCCAAATTTTATATAATCATTTGGTGTGATACCACTCTAGCCATACAATACTAGGCCATATAGGCTATTTTGTGCTTTCTATCTTATACAGACCCTGTAACAAATCGGGAGGTCGGTCTGCTGGGTGACTGTTATAGATCCCAGACTGTGTCATTTGCACCAATTGAGGTGCTTCACCACATGTGAGTGAAATTATATAGCAATATTCACCATACCTTGGAACCTACAATATTGGGCCATGTGGCACATCTGTTCTTGTTTGTTGTTTTAGATCCCTTCAGTGTTAAGTTGTTGTCTAATCTCATTAATATAATATGACTTATTAAGGGCCACAATGGCTCCTCCTTTATCCGCTCTCTTTAAAATCATATTATTTTTTCTTTGATAGACTAAACAGCAGATATATCTTTTATAGAAAAATATGAGATTTTATGCGAGGGATGATGTGCTGATTTTTTATTCAAATTGTTTTGCAATTTAGATATATCTTTCTTCACTAAATCAATGTATGTCTCCACATTGTGACAATTTTGAGGAGGAATGAAATTACTTGTTTTCTTTAGCTTAAGATTAGATAGTGAAAATATAGCTTTCTCATTATCGTTTTCTCTGGTATAATCAAGGTCTGCAATATTTGACATAAATGTTTTAAGTCTTATGTTTCTAAAAAACTATATAAATCTCGATTAAGCTGAAAGAAGTCACAGTCTCTTTTTGGGCAATAAGATAAGCCCTTATTAAGCATAGAAAGTTCATCATTAGTTAAGTCAATATTAGAGATATTCACCACGGTGTCTTCAGTTGTACCTCTACCATTACCCTCATTAGCTTCTATTTGTGGCTGGAAGATCTCAGCTGTCAAATCTGTTTTCCCTTTACTACTCCGATGTTTCCTCCCTCCTCTACGTGTTCGGCTTCTGAGTCCCCCGGAGAGGTACCGGGTGAGCTTGAACTGCTACCGCTCCTTGCTTGACTGCGGTTACGGCGTCTGCGGTTCCTGGAAGTGAATCGGCGTGACGCTCCTTCCGGGTCATACCTCCATTTGTATACACGATTTTCGGCATAATCATTTTTGTCTCTAGCAAACTTAATTCTTTTGTGATCTTCAATAATCTTTCTAAGATCTGCTATGTTTGCGTTGGTCTGTGCCAAGGTCTTCTTAGATTCTTCAGCTGGTAAAGTACTATTTATATCCTTCTCCATATCGGTAAGTTTGATATCCAATTCACCCATTTCTTGAGTAAGGCAGTCAACAGTTAGAACCATCAAGTCCATCGAGCACTTATTCAATATTTGCTCAAATTTATCACAGTATGTGGCATTGTCTCGCATGAGTGTCGGTCTAGCACTCATTCGTAATCCTCTAGGGATACGCTTAACTATATGATACTCTGCTAGAGTTGAAGCGTGTAGGTCGTAAGCTAATCTTTTCTTCTTTAATTTTTCAAAGTCCTTAGTTGTAGATTCTGTAGGAGTCGTTTTTAGGAAATCTCTTGATCCTTTAGTTAAGGTTGTTATTCTTGCAGCCTCCAGGTCAGTGTAGGAGAAAGTTTTCAATTCGTTCTGTGTGGCATCCATTTTTTCTCTTATGATAGATTTCAACTGACTTATGTGCACAGGACAGGGAGTGAAAAAAGCATCAAAGACAAACAGTGTTCAGTCCAGCACTACAACAGTCAGCAACCTGCAAAGTCACTCAAAAGCCTCACTCAAAGCTCCAGCAATATATTCAAAAATCCACAGGTGAGTGACAGCAGAATAGAAATTTATTCAGGTTTCACACAGAAACAAATAGCGACATTTCAGAATTAGAACTTCCTTAATCATGCATACAGGTGAAATGATTTCTTCATTATATATAGATGTATACCACTAGATGGCGCTATATAGCAATAAACGTTAACCCTATAGGTTTCAAAAAGTTTCAAATAGGTATACAATATTATTAAAAACAATATAACACTGTAACAAATCCCCTAACTGTTTAGAATATAAAGTATTTAAATACATTATGTAGTCTATACATATTTAACAACCTAAGTTTCATAGAAAATATTTTTCTCATTTCTCTTTCATAAAAAGATAGAAAGGTCCCAATCTCTATTGAGACCATTAGGTTCAAGAGTCCCTAATTTGAAAATCCAAAATGCTTCACGCTTTTTTAACAACTGCTCTCTATTACCCCCTCTGCGAGGTCTAGAGACACATTCAATAATTTGAAATCTTAATTCACTAATTTGATGGCCCATTTTGATAAAATGATGTGCAACTGGGGCTTTCTTATTACCTGTCCTGATACTACTTTTATGCTCAATGTCTTTAATATTTCTAGTAGTCTCGCCAATGTAGCCACGCCCACATGGGCACTTGATCATATAAATGACAAATTGTGTATAACAGGAATGGTAGCCTTTAATACTGAATTTTTTGCCTGTTGTTGGATGATAGAAAAATTGGTCTTTAGACATATTATTACAGCAAGAGCAGTTAAGACATGGGTAGCATCCTTCTTTTTTGCTACCTAATACTGTTTGTATAACAGATTTCTTAGCGCCAATGTCTGCCTTAATAAGTTGTTTCTTTAAGCTCATGCCTTGTTTATAGGCCGGTATAAGGGGGGATTTAAATTCTTTGATTTCAGGGTTACATTCAGTTAAGATTGACCAATGTTTTCTAATGATTTTTTTGTATATCAGTAGATTGTGAATTATATTCTGATACAAATATGATACGAGGGTCATTTGTTGGCTTTTCACTCTTTTTTCTCAACAAAGTTTTTCTAGATAGAGACTTGGCATATTGCAATTCTTTATCAATTAAAGCAGGAGGATAGCCTCTGTTTAAAAATCTATGACTCATTTCTTTGAGTCTTAAATCTAAGACATCTTTGTTTGAAATAATCCTACGTGCTCTAAGAAAATGACTGCGGGGAAGGGCCCTTAGTAGAGAAGGAGGATGGGCACTATTAAAATGAAGTAAGCTATTTCTATCAGTTTCTTTTCTATATAAATCAACTGATAAAGTGTGCCCATTTTTAATAATTTTAGTGTCAAGAAATGAAATATTATCCTCGCTCCATGTCAGCTTAAATTTAATGCTAGTAATGGCACAATTTAGTTCATTGACAAAATCACATAGGGATCCAACGTCGCCCCTCCAAAGATATCATCGATATAGCGCCACCAACAAATAATATTTTCTATGAAACTTAGGTTGTTAAATATGTATAGACTACATAATGTATTTAAATACTTTATATTCTAAACAGTTAGGGGATTTGTTACAGTGTTATATTGTTTTTAATAATATTGTATACCTATTTGAAAGTTTTTGAAACCTATAGGGTTAATGTTTATTGCTATATAGCGCCATCTAGTGGTATACATCTATATATATCATTGATGCATCAAGCCAGTAAACTTGTCAGCTCAAGAGACACAAAGCAGTGCTTCTCCCCAGAAATAGATAAGGTGTTCTATAATTTCAGGCAAAGGCTCAGAACTTTATTGCTGTAATGAATCCACAATAGTATCAGGCTATTTAATAAATTTTTGTTTGTTGCTCTTTTGTGAACAGACCCTTCAATAAGCTGTAATGAAGGTTGAGTCACAGTGAGCGCTTTTAATGCACAGTAAGATGTAATACTGTGAGAATCACAGAATGATTTATGAAACTCTCTGTATTTGTAACCTGATGTCAGAGTTGCTGATAGACACATAAAGGTTATTCAGAGATATTTGTAATCCTTAAGCGGCAGCTTGATAACTTCACACACACTCACTCACATAAAATATATACAAAACAGTCATTCCTCAGTTTATATCAGTTTACATTATATCAGAATAACACGGTGAGTTCAGATCAAAGTACAAAGTTTAGTGAAGTTCCAAATAATAAACAATTATTTGAGTGATCCTTTTGTATTCAAGAGTTGTGCCCACAAAAGACTTTGTAGCGATATTTACAATGGATTGGTATGCTTTAGATTTACCTCAGAGAGGAACGGTCCGGAACGCTGTGTGCTGCGGTTTTAGTGAGAGAGTGTGTGACTTACTTCCGGTCCTGCACGGCAGCGTCTCCTACAGCGTTTTCTCAGCGATATTCTCAGAAAGGTTCGTCTGAAGTTCAGTGCTGAGAGGTGAGTGCCACAAAAGAGAATCAAGTAGGTAAAGCTGTAACTTGAAGAGTAACAGAGTTAGGTTGGTGAGAAATAGCGGAATAAACCACTTAAAGCTAATAAGACCTGGTGTCTCAGGTAACACAACCTCAGACAGAGGCTGTATGACTTTAATAATCAGGCACTGAGTGAGAGCTGAGAACCTCCTTATAAAGGAATTAAGGGAGTGGGAGGGATATACCTTAAAGGTATATCACAATTGCCCAAACTGTCAGCAAAGGGATTGATGAAACACAGGGTCTTTTTCAAAGAACTAACATGGGGTCAAAAAAGAGAGGGGTGGATATTTCCCTAGCCCCTCTACCAAGAAGGTTGGGTCAAGCAACTTGATCTCTTGGAAACATGTATAAGAATTTTGTTTTTAACAATTCAAGTGTTCATTCTTCATGGGAGGCTGTACACTGCAGAGTGAGTGACCATTGTTTCTTGCCATCTCCCTGGTGCAGATACCTAAGCTAGGAAATTATAAGGTTTCTGTTATTTCTCATTTTTATTTAAAAACTGTTTGCTTGTGTATAATTCTATTTGTTAACATCTTTTTATTAATAATGCATTGTGCTATTTTTTTTCATAATAAATCATTAAATTATTAAGTTTTTTTGCCTTTGTCTAATATTTGAACCACGTTACTGAAAGAGACTGGTAGTGGCAGTAAAGGGGAATTGTGGTCATTTTTTCTAAGTCTAGTACAGACTAGAGAGTGTTGTTAACCCTTGCACCCACTGAACTAAGTCACAGGCTTCCCTGGAGTGGCTAGACTTTGGCAGATTAGTGACAGTAGAAAGGGTCTGTTAACCCTTTCTGTGCCAAACAAGTGATCGGCGCAGGGTTGGTAATGCTGGTCATCACAAATTGGTGGGCAGCGGTGTAGATATTTTTTTTTATTAGATTTTAGTGCTTTGTGTGTTTGGTAGTGTGAAAATCCCAGTACTAAAAGAAAATGTGACTCTCAAAATTTCCAAAGGCTAAAACTTAGTGCATTATATAGTTACACCGTGCAAACTTCCCTATTCTCTGTTTTTCTTTTCTATTTTATTTGGCAGCAGACCAAGGAAATGCTGGCACTGTTATGCCTGGAGACAGATATTCCCTCCCGTGGGAAGACTAAAGATGGATTAATACAAGTTCTTATAGAATATGACAGCAGCCAGGCTGCACAAGCTGAAGCCTCAAGAGAGGTGTCTGCAGCTGTGGGCAGTGATTCATCAAGATCTGGAGATCCATTGGACTGTTATTTGCAAACTGTTTTAAAGCATATGGGCTCAGCGGATCCAAGTTTGCGCATGAAGCTGATCCTTAAATTCCAAGAACAGCAGGCAGCTAGGGAAGCAGCTGAGCGCAAGACTGAGAGAGAGGCTCTGGACGCAGAGAGGCTGCTGAGTGCCATGCTCAGAGAGACAAAGCGGCTGCTAGGAAAGCAGCTGAGATAGAGGATGCTAGGGAAGCAGCTGAGAGGGAGGCTCTGGCCGAAGAGAGACAGGATGCTGAACGACAGGTTGAAAGAGAGAATCAATTACAGCTTGCACATTTGAAGAGACTGTCTCACCTGTCGTTAGTGAATCTAGAGACTCCTCTGTTCCCAGAGTGCATGCAGAGAATTTCTCCACTCTGGAAAAAGATGGTGATGTGGATGTATTCCTGTGCAGCTTTGAAAAAGTTTGCAGACAGTTCCAGCTGCCAAGGGAGCAGTGGGCCAAGTATCTTACTCCTGGTCTGAAAGGTCCAGCACTGGAAGCTTTTGCTGAACTACCCCCAGAGTCTGATCAGGAGTATGATGCAATTAAAGCTGCACTGCAGAGGAGGTATAATCTAACTTCTGAGGCATACAGAAAGCAATCAGAGAGCTATACTGCAGTTGTTGGAAGCCTGACCACAGCGTTTAAATAGTGGACCAGAGGGCTAAAGATTGCCACTATGGAGGAGCTAGAAAATCTAATGGTGAAGGAGCAATTCATACAGCTGTGCCCAGGAGAAGTACAGGAGTGGGTCCTTGATTGGAGACCCAAAACAGCATTGGAGGCGGTTGAGCTGGCAGATTTTTACACAGCCAACAGGTCACCAGTGAATGGGAAAAAAGTCTTTGTTAAGGGGGCATCCACCTGGAAAGGAGCTGCTTCACGACCTCCCTTCACCAAGCCTGTTGTGCCTTTGTTTAATGTGTCTGTTCCCTCTGGGAAAGGAGGGGTGAGTGCTGCACCTGGGCAGATGTTTTGCTTGCAACAAAGTGGGCCACATCAGCTCCACTTGCTCAGAGAAGATTAAATTGGGGCAATCAGCTGAAGGGAATAATCCCTCAGAAGAACCAGCATCTGTGTTGTTTGTTATGCTGCCAGAGGAAAGCAACAATGAGAACCTACAACCTGTGACTGTTGAAAATAAGGTAACATTGGGGCTTCTGGACACAGGTGCTGCAGTGACTCTTGTGCGTCCAGGGCTGGTGAGCTCTAAGGACATTTTTCCTGGCAGGCCTGTAGCAGTTAAAGGGATTGAGGGAATGCCACTTGCAGTGCCTATGGCACATGTATACCTTGATTGGGGAGCAGGGAGAGGTTTAAGAAATGTGGGGGTATCTGAAAATATAAAATATAAAATATTCCTAATGATGTTTTACTGGATACTGATCTGACAGGTTGTTATCCTTGTATGTGCCTGACAATGATACATGAGACCTAGTGGGCCCCAGTGGCATCACTAGGGTTGGTTTCACCCGGTGCGGTAAGTTATGGTGTCACCCCCCCCACCCCCCCAGAAAGCAGACACACACAAACACAAAAACACAGGCACACACACATACAAACACTCAGACACACACACACTTAATAACACACTCAGATGCACACACAAACACTCGGAAACACACTTAGACACACACACACAAAAACACTCAGACATACACAAAAAACACTCAGACACACAAAAACACTCAGGCACACACACAGAAACACTTAGGCACACACACAAAAACACTCAGACACACACACAAAATATGTAAACTGCACTGAATTATAAAGCTCATGCCTAGAGCTGCTCCCTGGCTCAGCAGCGCATCAAAAGAAAGATAAACAGTGCACTCTAAAAATAAATCACTAAAGAAAAGATTTAGGTGCGCAAACTATGAAAATTCTGCTCTCTGACTCTGTTCCAAGTCTGTCAGTGCACAGTCCCGGGCCACGTGTGGGTGGCTTCTTATGGGCAATCAACTCTGCACTCTGACCACCCCCAGACCCCCGCCCGCCCTCCCCTCCTACCTCTTCAGTGTGCACTTAGTGTACCGTAACTGTACCGGTTTGGTGGGCATCATATGTGGCTCCTTCACTTTAGATACAGTATCAGACAGTTATGCGGTCAGGAGCCAGGCATCCCCCTCAAGATTTCCCGGTTCCTGTTTAGAGAGACGGCACAGCAGTGAGTGACTCCACTGCTCCACACGTCACTGAGCAGTGAGCACAGATAGACAGGCAGGTTTAGGCTAGCAGCGCAACTTCGCAAGCCCCACGGCACGCCCACAACATTCATAGTGAAATTGGGCAGGGGAGAAGTACAAACAAGCAAAAGCATCCGAGAAAAACTATTTGTGGAAATTGCAGCGCTGGCTCAAGGGGCAAAAAAATGTGTGTCTACATTTTCCCAGTCCCACTAATGTTCACAAATGTTGACCCCTCTAATAAAAAAATCTATGCATTTCTACATTGTATTTCTTTGAATTTCAATAAAATAAAAATAATAAAAAAATAATAATTTTTTTTCGTGGTGTCACCCCCTGGAGGGTGTCACCCGGGTGCGCCCCCCCCCCCCTGCACCCCCCTAGTGACGCCACTGCTGGGCCCTAATAAGCAGAGGGCTGTGTGTAAAAAAGCTCAGAGACATGCTGACCAGGAGGGAGAACAAAGTGCATATGTGCAAGGTGCGGTGCCTGAACTGGAGGTGTCTGTGCTGAGATATGAAAATGTAAGAGGAGAGACTGACTGGGGAGAAGGACAGATAAATGGTGTGGGTCTGTCTGCACTTAGCCCAGTAGGATCAGTTGAACCGAATTTAACTGTACAGTGTGAGACTGACTGGGGAGAAAGGCAGATAGACTGTGTGGGTCTGTCTGTGCCTGAACCAGTAGTATCTCTAAAACATAGTTTAAATGTACATGGAAATGTACAGGGAAAAAAATACTGTTAAAGGAGATAGATGGGTGATGTGTGTCTGTCTGTGCTTGAAACAGTAGAGCATAAAGAAAGGGGTGAGGATATGGGGGAAGAGAATGACTGGGTCGCTGGATGATGTGTGCCAGTCTGTGCCAGGACAAGTGGAGCCCCCTGTAGTAAGAAAGAGACAGTATATATGGGATAAATGGCAGAAGGAAGATATGTGCTTGTCTGTACCAGTGTCAGAAAGATCCCAAATTCTGTGTGAGGAGGTGAAGTGGCAGACTGACTGTGAGAGAGAGCATAGGGAGAATCTATCTCACTCTTTGCCAGAAGCAGCAACGCCCCAGAATCCAGAGTGTGTGGGGGAGGAGGGTACAGGATACTCTTTGAGGGAACCCCAGAGTGAGTGTAAAAGATTGTGGCTGACAGAGACCGCAGTAGAGCTGCAACAACTAATCGTCATAATCGATAATAATCGATTATGAAAATAGTTGTCAACGAATCTCATAATCGATTAATCGATTAGTTGGTTTGCAATTAGTTGGTCTGTGCACAGCACCAGCTGCTTCACTCCAATGAGCTCCTGTACATGGTATTGTGTTTTATGGTTAGGTCCTTAGCCTAAAGGACATCTACAGACGTCTACTTTTCACTTTTTCAGGACAGTATACGTTTACAACTACCCCTGGCTTATGTGCAACCCAGATATAATAGTCATCATTTGGATTGTTTATATTAAATCTGGTGATTTGGAACTATGCTTTTCATGATATAGTGCCAAGCTTGTTATTTACACCTAGCCCCTAGATTGATGGGAGTTATTTAAATTGATGTGCACAATTATTAGCGTATTGCTTGCTATTGCTGATTATATGTACGGTATAAATGAGTAAGGCTTGTCCTGTTATTGATATACAGTCCTTAGTGCTTTTGATTTTGTTTTTTATTGTTTTTTTATATTTTTAATAAATTGTGATATGTACCAGATTCAACCTTTATAAGTATATATTCGTTATTTTTAGAGCGGACTAGATATTTCCCCTAACCTTATAGCTGGTTATTTACCATTGCATATAGATATTTTTATGTTAGAATTAAGTCAAGGGTTACTTTATTGAGAGGCCCCTTGCCAAGGTAGAAAACAGCATTGGTGAAGAGCTAACAAAGATAAATATCCCACTTTGGTGAAATTGGCACTACTTATACACCTCAACAGCCTTTTCTCTGCTGCAGGAAATATAGATGCAAACAGAGAACCAGCCTTAGCCAGAAGCATGTGGACATGTTGAGATTTTTGCATTTCAATGCAAAGTTTCTGAAAGAGTGAATAACAGAATGTGATAGTCTAACTCTTTCTAGTTCTACCTCTTTTCAAACAGTTTGTGGTTTTGTTTTGTTTAATTATAAAACTGTATTCTGCTGCTTAAAAATTGAAGAAACAGTTGTGTTAATGTAAAGTTTTAGTCTGAAGTTTATATTTGTAACACTCATTATGTGGATTTTATTTAAAACATAGAAAACTATTATTGATTCTCTTTTTATCCGATTAGTCGATTAATCGAAAAAATAATCGGACGATTAATCGATTATGAAAATAATCGTTGGTTGCAGCCCTAGACCGCAGTAACCTCAGCTGTGACCTATAAGCAGACTGCACAGACTAGGGGACAGAGACTGACACAGACTGCAGATACAGGAGGAAGAAGTACAGATAAGTGTATTTGCACAGCCCCACAGTGCCATTCAGCAGATACACAGATAGGCTTGCAGATTCCGAGTCCCTAGCAGGCTCAGCAGATAGGCCCCACAGTGGAGAGAAGGGGGCAGTTAGGCAACCCCCTACCAACCATAAAGTGCAGGAGTACAAGCATTCTACTCAGTTGGAGGGGCAAGATCCCTGCGTAGTTAATCAAAAGTTGACAAAACACAATACATTCAGAGGGTGTGAAAAGAAACTGTAACAGGGTTTGATGATAAATCATTCAATTATTAAGTTAATCTGCCGACCGGACCTCGCCGCTACTCTAATAAATGTATTAACCCCTAAAGCTAAGTCTAACCTTAACCCTAACAAACTAAACTGAAAGAGACTGGTAGTATTAGTACTTTGATTTTAGGTTATTTTTTTGCTAAATTGTATTCTGGGAGTTAAGTTGTTCGTCTGGGTTTTTCCTTAGGATTTACCATAAATAAACCATAAGTGGTGGCAGTTTATTTAGTTGGAGTGGCAGTAAAGGGGAGTTTTAAGCATTTTTTCTAAATCTAGTACAGACTAGAGAGTGTTGTTAACCCTTGCACCCACTAAACTAAGTCACAGGCTTGCCTGGAGTGGCTAGACTGGGACAGATTAGTGACAGTAGAAAGGGTCTGTTAACCCTTTCTGTGCCAAACAAGTGACTGGCGCAGGCTTGGTTAACCCTGGTCGTCACAGTGGAGTAGCTGTGTTACTATGGTCCTCTATCCTATTACACAATTGTAGTGTTGTTTAGATAAATTTATATAGGTGGTGGTTGACTGGGGTATTTTGTATTTGTAATAAAGCGCATTTTTTTATACATAGTGCAGCAGTGTCCTTCTTTGGGACACTTATAAATTGAACTTCCTTTATCTTTTAACGGTGTTCACATATACTTGTTGGGAATGCATGCACATGTATATAGCGCATTATATATTTATATACCGTGTGCACCCTATTTTGGTCTTTTTTTCTGGTACTGAAAAGTTACTTGAAAATGGATTGTGATTGTCAAGAACTTTTCAGCCCAATACAAAAATAAGGCTTTTAGCAAGGATCTGAAAATGCAATAATGGGCATGGAAAGTTGCCAAAAAGCAACAGCACAAAAGCTTCTGTATATTACATTGCAGGAATCTGGTGCGGGCACCCTAGAAAGCCAAGCCTTATCTCAGTTAAGACATTTGGAAAGAAGTACACATCCTGGCCAGAAAAAAAATCATATTAAAAATAGACCATTTCCCTTTAACGATATATATATAGTAAGAGAGAGTACACTCACCAGTACTTTTTGGGGGTTTAGCCCCTTGCTCAGACATACAGAAAAACATAACTGGTTATTCTGTTTTTCTGTATGTCTAAGGAAGGGGCTAAACCCCCAAAAACTTTCACTTCTATGGAATAAATTTTGTTTACAAATCCTGGTGAGTGCACTCTCTCTTATTACTGTGCATATTTTCTGTTGCACCCCGGGCAATTTCCACTGGAAACTGGAGTGCTTTTCTGTTCTGTGTTATTATATATATATATATACATACATGTGTACTCTGAGTCTTATGGTATTGTTATAGAATGCTAAAAGAAGGGAAAAGTAACCTGGGGTGTGCCGTAGTCACGTGGTCAGTATGCCAAAAAGGGGGCATACTCAAAGAAGTAATTAGATAATAAGGAAAAGAGAAGGTATAGGAATGGGTGGGTGGGTGGGGTAACGCAAAGGTAACAACGACAAGGCGAGTAAGGTGAGTACAGATAGATATAGGGTAAGACTCCTACAAATTCAGGCTAACCAATGGTCAGCCTTCCTACTTGTACTCAGAGTCTTATGGTATTGTCATAGAATGCTAAAAGAAGGGAAAGGGAAACAGTGACCTGGGGTGTGCCGTAGTCACATGGTCAGTATGCAAAAAAAGGGGCAAAAGAGACAGAGTAGGATGAAAGAAAATGTTTAATTTAACAATTGCATAACAGAGTTAATCAACCAAGTGCAAGAATGTCTGAGACATTCCAATGTGTCAGCCCCTGTGTGTAAGCGAGGCTAAGTTACCTAGGACGAACCAGGCAAATTAAAAACGAAAACTCAGAACTTGCGTTACCTGAAAACATGTCAGGTAAGAGGTAGGAGTGTTGCAATATCTCATGAACGTATGACGTATGTATATATTTTTTGTTTATTTTTTTAAATGATGTATATGTCTGAGGTATGTGGTGCAAATGAGCGGATTCACTATGGTAATAGTAAATCAATAAAAACGAAAATTCAACTTGAACAGGACCAAAAACGTGTAGGCCCCTGTGTGTAAGTGAGGCCAAGTTACCTGGGGCATACCAGGCAAATTAAAAATGAAAATTTAGGCCTTGCATTACCTGAAAATGTGTCAGGTAAGAGGTAGGAGTGTTGCGATATCTCATAAATGTATGACGTATATATATATATTTAAATTTTAAAAAAAAATTACATTTATATATATGTCTGAGGTATGTGGTGCAAACCAACAGATTTACTATGGTGACAATAAATCAATTAAAAACAAAAAGCCAATTTGCACGGGACTGAAAGGATGCCGGCCCCTGTGTGTAAGTGAGGCCGAATTACCTGAGATGAACCAGGCAAATTATAAACAAACACTCAGGCCTTGTGTTACCTGAAAAAGTGTCAGGTAAAAGGTAAGAGTTTTGCAATATCTCATGAACGTATAACTTACGTGTATATATATATATATATATATATATATATATATATTATTTCCAAAATTTTTTTTTATGTATATGTCTGAGGTATGTGGTGCAAATGAGCGGATTTACTATAGTAATAGTAAATAAATTAAAAATAAAAACTCAATTTGCACGGGACCGAAAGCGTGTCAGCCCCTGTGTGTAAGCGAGGTCGAGTTACCTGGGGTGAACCAGGAAAATTAAAAAGGAAAACTCAGGCCTTGCCTTACCTGAAAACGTGTCAGGTAGGAGTGTTGCGATATCTCATGAACGTATGATGTATGCATATTTAAAAAATATATAAAATTTTGTTAAATTTGTGTATATGTCTGAGGTATGTGGCGCAAACGAGCGGATTCACTATGGTGATAGTAAATCAATTAATAATGAAAACTCAACTTGCACGGGACTTAAAGCGTTTCGGCTCCTGTGTGTAAGCGAGGCCGAGTTACCAGGGACGAACCAGGCAAATTAAAAACAAAAACTCAGGGTTTGCGTTACCTGAAAATATGTCAGATAAGAGGTAGAAGTTTCGCGATATGAACGTATGATGTATGTATAATTTTTTTTTTTTTTTTTTTTTGGTGGTAAACGCCAGTAGTGAAAGGAATACTGCTGTATGTGCAATGAACATGAAGTGCACGCGACAAAATGTGAAAGTGGTAATGATAACGTAATCAAAGGATCCGTGCTAGGTGATGGTTCGTGTGAAATAAGAAATTAACTTATGCCAAGGGGAATACCAACCTGTTTGAACTTAAACCAGAATTCAGACTTAAATGGCCTGTCATGGCAGGTACAAAGAGCAGCAAATACAATGCTATGCAATCAGCTGAAAGCCTTTCTGGGAGAAAAAACTTATTAACATGAATTGAATCATATAAAATAGATCTATACAAAATAATATAGGAATGCCCTGCTATACACATACTGTATGCACTAACCTCATGGAGCTTTCTAACCTACTCAATCATATATAGTGATGTCGCGAACTGTTCGCCGGAGAACAGTTCCCGGCGATTTTAGCTTGTTTGCGTTCGCCGCGGCGGGCGAACATATGCGATGTTCGATCCGCCCCCTATTCGTCATCATTGAGTAAACTTTGACCCTGTATCTCACAGTCTGCAGACACATTTCAGCCAATCAGCAGCAGACACTCCCTCCCAGACCCTCCCAGCTCCTGGACAGCAGCCATTTTAGATTCATTACGATCCTGCATTCTTAGTGAGAGGAGGGTTAGTGCTGCTGCTGGTGATTTTATAGGGAAATTGATAGCTAGGCTAGTGTATTCAGTGTCCACTACAGTCCTGAAGGACTCATCTAATCTCTGCTGTAAGGACAGCACCCCAAAAAGCCCTTTTTAGGGCTAGAACTTCACCCCAAAAAGCCCTTTTTAGGGCTAGAACTTCAGTGTTTTTTTGTTTTTTTTAAATCTAATTGCATTTGCCTGCCTGTCAGCCTGTGTGTGAGGCTCACAGCATATACTGTGATTAATTGCTCTGTGCCACCACTGATATCTGGTGTAACATTAGTGTAAATTTAAAAAAAAAAACAACTTTTACATCAGTTTGCTAGTGTAATCTAATTTCATTTTCCATCAGGCCTGTGTGTCAGGCCCACAGCATATACTGTGATTAATTGCTCTGTGCCACCACTGATATCTGGTGTAACATTAGTGTAAATTTAAAAAACAACAACTTTTACATCAGTTTTCTAGTGTAATCTAATTTCATTTTCCATCAGGCCTGTGTGTCAGGCCCACAGCATATACTGTGATTAATTGCTCTGTGCCACCACTGATATCTGGTGTAACATTAGTGTAAATTTAAAAAAAAAAAACTTTTACAACAGTTTGCTAGTGTAATCTAATTTCATTTTCCATCAGGCCTGTGTGTTAGGCCCACAGCATATACTGTGATTAATTTCTCTGTGCCACCACTGATATCTGGTGTAACATTAGTGTAAATTTTAAAAAAAAACTTTTACATCAGTTTGTTAGTGTAATATAATTTCATTTTCCATCAGGCCTGTGTGTCAGGCCCACAGCATATACTGTGATTAATTGCTCTGTGCCACCACTGATATCTGGTGTAACATTAGTGTAAATTTAAAAAAGAAAAACTTTTACATCAGTTTGCTAGTGTAATCTAATTTCATTTTCCATCAGGCCTGTGTGTCAGGCCCACAGCATATACTGTGATTAATTGCTCTGTGCCACCACTGATATCTGGTGTAACATTAGTGTAAATTTTAAAAAAAACCTTTTACATCAGTTTGTTAGTGTAATATAATTTAATTTTCCATCAGGCCTGTGTGTCAGGCCCACAGCATATACTGTGATTAATTGCTCTGTGCCACCACTGATATCTGGTGTAACATTAGTGTAAATTTTAAAAAAAAACTTTTACATCAGTTTGTTAGTGTAATCTAATTTCATTTTCCATCAGGCCTGTGTGTCAGGCCCACAGCATATACTGTGATTAATTGCTCTGTGCCACCACTCATATCTGGTGTAACATTAGTGTAAATTAAAAAAAACAAAAAACTTTTACATCAGTTTGCTAGTGTAATCTAATTTAATTTTCCTTTAGGCCGGTGTGTCAGGCCCACAGCATATACTGTGATTAATTGCTCTGTGCCACCACTGATATCTGGTGTAACATTAGTGTAAATGTAAAAAAAAAAACCTTTTACATCAGTTTGCTAGTGTAATCTAATTTCGTTTTCCATCAGGCCTGTGTGTCAGGCCCACAGCATATACTGTGCCTAATTGCTCTGTTTTCCACCACTCATATCTGGTGTAACATTAGTGTAAATTTTTTTATAAAAAACTTTTACATCAGTCTGCTAGTGTAATCTAATTGCAGTTGCCAGGCTGCAATGGCCAGCCTCAGTGCCACCACTCATATCTGGTGTAACATTAGTGTAAATTTTTTTTAATTTTTTTTTTTTTACATCAGTCTGCTAGTGTTATTTAATTGTAGTTGCCAGGCCAGCCTGCCACTAGTGCCAGCCTGTGTGTCAGGCTCCCAGCATATCCTGAGCCTACTTCCATCCTCAGTGCCACCACTCATATCTGTTGTAACATTAGTGTAACTTTTTTTAAAAAAAAGTTTTACATCAGTCTGCTAGTGTTATTTAATTTTAGTTGCCAGGCCAGCCTGCCACTAGTGCCAGCCTGTGTGTCAGGTTCCCAGCATATACTGTGTCTACTTCCATCCTCAGTGTCACCACTTCTATCTGTTGTAACATTAGTGAACATTTTTTTAAAAAAAACTTTTACATCAGTCTGCTAGTGTTATTTAATTTTATTTGCCAGGCCAGCCTGCCACTAGTGCCAGCCTGTGTGTCAGGCTCCCAGCATATACTGTGCCTACTTCCATCCTCAGTGCCACCACTCATATCTGGTGTAACATTAGTGTATCTTTTTTAAAAAGAAAATTTTACATCAGTCTTCTAGTGTTATTTAATTTTAGTTGCCAGGCCAGCCTGCCACTAGTGCCAGCCTGTGTGTCAGGCTCCCAGCATATACTGTGCCTACTTCCATCCTCAGTGCCACCACTCATATCTGTTGTAACATTAGTGTAACTTTTTTTTTAAAAAAAACTTTTACATCAGTCTGCTAGTGTTATTTAATTTTAGTTGCCAGGCCAGCCTGCCACTAGTGCCAGCCTGTGTGTCAGGCTCCCAACATATACTGTGCCTACTTCCATCCTCAGTGCCACCACTCCTATCTGTTGTAACATTAGTGTAATTTTTTTTAAAAAAAAACTTTTACATCAGTCTGCTAGTGTTATTTAATTGCAGTTGCCTGCCTGCAAGCATGTGTGCCAGGCCCACTTTCCAACTAGTGCCACCAATCATATTTGTTATAACAGTAGTGTAAATATTTTAAAAAAAAACTTTTTTGACCCTTACACTACCTGATCGATACAACATCATACCTGATGTTTTAAAGCACGTTATTCCAAACAATTTAATAATGTTAGGTGATTTATGCCCTTTATGGCTTAAAACCAGACTCTGCATCAACTATGTAATTTTCCGTGGGAGTTTTGCCATGGATCCCCCTCCGGCATGCCACAGTCCAGGTGTTAGTCCCCTTGAAACAACTTTTCCATCACTATTGTGGCCAGAAAGAGTCCCTGTGGGTTTTAAAGTTCGCCTGCCTATTGAAGTCAATGGCGGTTCGCCCGGTTCGCGAACAGTTGCGGAAGTTCAAGTCCGTCGTTCGCAAACCGAACTTTTTAGCTTCGCGACATCACTAATCATATATCTCTCTGCTTATATTACATAATCAATCCAACAGCAAACTTCTGGAATGAAATCCAAAACTCATAATTCTTTCTATCTGAAACACCTGCAGAGCAGAGATATGAAAAGACAGGTAATAAACAAGAAAGAGAAAAACCAAAACCTGGACGAAAATTAAATCCAGACTCAAGACCATGAAAAGAGGCCTACCAACTAAAATCTAGACTAATCAAGCCACTGTACATCAATAGAGACAGACACTGTGAATGCTAACAACATATAAATGAATAAGTCATTCAAAAGCGTTCATAACTACCGAACGGATCCGATAACATAAGACGACGGTTACAACATGAAACAGCTATAACTAACTTACAACAAAAGTATTTGAATATGAGCAAATGACACACAAGCCCTCAAACAAGAAACTTAATAATAAGCATATGAGAATATGCCCTGCCCATGTTAAATTGACAAACATTTCAAAACAATAACCGTAATATAGCACAACATTATAGTTAACAAAAAAGCAAAGTCATATCACAACATGCAATATTGTATGTAAATCAAAGAACAACGAATGGATCCGATAGCGCGGCGGCTATGGACTATAAATAAAACAAATTTGTATGAATGCAGATATGCAACGTAAGCATGCGTAGATATTGAAAGCAGTCAAAAGGTAATTGGGTATAAAAAGGATATGGAATTTTTTTTAAAAAAAAGGTGATTATGGTAAGCTAGTGAGTGAGCAGACAAGAACAGTCACACAAAATGAAAAAGAATAAATATAGGAAGGCTGACACAATATAAAAAAAACACACTAGTAAAAGAAATTATAGCAACATAACAACTGCTGAGTAAGGACTGATTAGAAACAAAACAACCAATGATACGTAAAAGATCAGATGTGGACCGGAATAAAAAGTATATATATATATGTATGTGTATATATATATATATATATATATATATATATATATATATATATATATATATATATATATATATATATATATATATATATATATATATATATATATATATATACAGTATATACAAAAGTATAAATGGGAAGCTTGAAATTATTTAATATTTATTTTTAAAGTAAGCTGCAAAATTAAAGGTAAAAGAACATTTTCTGGTGACTTTTTTATGAGCTGTGGAAAAGAAATCCCAGGATGAGGAATAAAAAATCCTGACAATAAAATAGCATATTGAGCAATTTTCATGAACTCTGCATACAAATATTCTGGGAAATTAGGTTTTAAAACATATGTTGAAGTGTTTTATTGAACAAAACTTGAAAATAAATAAATATATGTATATATATATATATATATATATATGTATGTATATATATATATATATATATATATATATATATATATATATAAAATATGTGTGTGTGTATATATATATATATATATATATATATATATATATATAAATAAATATATATATATATATATATATATATATATACACACTCACCTGCCACTTTATTAGGTACACCTGTTCAATTGCTTGGTAAAACAAATTGCTAATCAGCCAATCACATGGCAGCAACTCAATGCATTTAGGCATCTAGATGTGGTGAAGATGACTTGCTGAAGTTCAAACCAAGCATCAGAATGGGGAAGAAAGGGGATTTAAGTAACTTTGAATGTGGCATGGTTGTTGGTGGCAGGCGGGCTGGTCTGAGTATTACAAAAACTGTTAATCTACTGGGACTTTCACGCACAACCATCTCTAGGGATTACAGAGAATGGTCCAAAAAAGAGAAAATATCCAGTGAGTTGCAGTTGTGTGGTAAAAAATGCCTTGTTGATGTCAGATGTCAGAGGAGAATGGGCAGACTGGTTCGAGATGATAGAAAGGCAACAGTAACTCAAAAATCCACTCGTTACAACCAAGGTATGCAGAATACCAAATCTGAACGCACAATACATCGAACCTTGAAGCAGATGGGCTACAGCAGCAGAAGACCACACCGGGTGCCACTTCTGTCAGCTAAGAACAGGAAACTGTAGCTACACTTCGCACAGGCTCACCAACATTGGACAATAGAAGATTGGAAAAATGTTGCCTGGTCTGAGGAGTCTCGATTTCAGCTGCGACATTCAGATGGTAGGGTCAGAATTTGGCGTAAACAACATGAAAGCATGGATGCCTTGTATCAACTGTTTAGGCTGCTGGTGGTGGTGGTTTAATGGTGTGGGGGATATTTTCTTGGCACATTTTGGGCCCCTTAGTACCAATTGAGCATCATTAGGTGGCACAGCCTACCTGAGTATTGTTGCTGACCATGTCCATCCCTTTATGACTACAGTGTACCAATCTTCTGATGGCTACTTCCAGCAGGATAATGCACCATGTCACAAAGCTCAAATCATCTCAAACTGGTTTCTTGAACATCACAATGGTTCACTATACTCCAATGGACTCCACAATCACCAGATCTCCCAATAGAGCACCTTTGGGATGTGGTGGAACGGGAGATTTGCATCATGGATGGGCAGCCGACAAATCTGCAGCAACTGTGTGATGCTATCATGTCAATATGGACCAAAATGTCTGAGGAATGTTTCCAACACCTTGTTGAATCTATGCCACGAAGAATTAAGGCAGTTCTGAAGGCAAAGGGGGTCAACCCGGTACTAGCAAGGTGTACCTAATAAAGTGGCCGGTGAGTATACTGTATGTATATATATATACTGTATGTATATATATATAAATCCCACAAAGCAAATGCACTCTCAGGATTTTTAAACAAGAAAATTCGCAAATTTATTGGAACGTTTTCGGGGAGAACTTCCCCTTCATCACCAGATGCTGATGAAGGGGAAGTTCTCCCCGAAAACGTTTCAATAAATTTGTGAATTTTCTTGTTTAAAAATCCTGAGAGTGCATTTGCTTTGTGGGATTTGTATTATACATTTATGCACCCAGGTGGATGACTTTTGGAGGGTAACACTGTAATTTGGACATTTTATATTATTAAAAAATAACAAAAAAACAGCAAAATACAACAAAAAAAAGAAACAACACTAAGTTAAAATTTAAAATACAGAGCTCATTTTGCATATAATCTTCATTTTACTATTAATTATTTTGTTGTAATACAGATATTATACTAACATAAATCAAGTACCAAAATAGATTACACTATTGTAAATAATTTCCTTATGATTTTATTTGAGGATCATTTTGTTTGCATAAACAAATTGATACTGAGTTCTACCTTTTCAAACTGTTCTCCTTTGCTCCTTTTTTGCAAGCTGAATTCTTCTAGTATCAAAAAATAAAATAACTATTTTCATCCATCTATTTATGCCTGGTATTTGCAGAATTTTACATTGATGTAGAATTAAAGGTTTAGAATTGTTAATTAAAGTTTGTAACAGTGTTTTGAAAGCTTCATATGTTAATTTAATAGTGCAATATATCATTCATATTGTATCTTTGCGCTCATATTTATTTGAATTTTTTAATAGTTTAATCCATTCTTTATTTTCCAGGTTATTTTCTATATTTTTCCCATTGGGTCACATATGAAGGTAGCTGATTTAAAAGACAGTAAAATCAAAATTATATAATAATATCCTTGAAAAAACTTTTTTAAGGCGAAACACGTGTTGGATACACTTGAACACTAGGGATATTGTGAAAGGACAACTTAGTATTAAAAGGAACAGTTTTAGCTTCATATTGGGGAATCTAATGTGCCATATTACCTAATGTTTGTCCCCTGATGTGCCTGTAAAAGAGTTTTTAATAAAAAAGCTTTTTAATATCTTTACAGGATTTGAGGTCAGTCATGACACTGCTGTGAAACGATTGAGCTAGTTTAAAGCTCAAAACCACGTGAGTAACAATACAAAGGAATTCTTATACCTCATTACTATCAACCGGATTGTATTATTTACTTCTTTATTTTTCTTAGGTGCAATTTGGAAATAGAGAAAGGAACTAAATAATCAATTTCTGGGACAGTGTATCCTCCTATTGTGATACACATTGGAGTCACTGATATATATATATATATATATATATATATATATATATATATATATATATATATATATATATCACATATATTATGTCAAATCAAAATTAAATTAATGGGACCTAGTTAAAAACATTGTATGAGCCAATGACAGGAGGTATATATGCACATCCATCATTAACCAGCTAGCTCCCAGTAGTGCATTACTGCCTCAGAGCCTACTGAGGTGTGCTCCTCAACAAAGGAAACCAAGAGAACAAAGGACATTTTATAATAATATTAATTATTATTATTATTATTATTATTATTATTATTATTATCAGGTATTTGTAGAGTGCCAACAGATTCCGCAGCGCTGTAAACATAGTCGATGTACAGGATAGCTTTTGTAGGGGTCAAGTGGGTAGAGGGCCCTGCCGAGAGTTTCACTGTTGTAGTCAGCTCTTATGAAGCGATCTGTAAACAGCTGGGCCCATAGGCTTACATTCTAAGGGGTTCAAGGGGAAATCAGTGGAGTTAGGAAAGGTTAGTGTTGGTTGTATGCATCCCTGAATAGTAGAGTTTTTAGGGAGTGCTTGAAGCTGTTAAGACTAGGGGAGAGTCTTATAGAGCGAGGCAGGGAATTCCACAAGATGGGGGCCAGTATGGAGAAGTCCTGTAAACGGGAATGTGAGGAAGTAACAAGAGAGGAGGAGATCCTGAGCTGATAGAAGGGGACGGGAGGGAGAGTATCTAGAGACAAGTTCTGAGATGTAGGGGGGAGCAGTGCAGTTGAGAGCTTTATATGTCAGGGTGAGGATTTTATGTTTAATCCTAGAGGCAAGAGGAAGCCAGTGAAGGGATTGGCAGAGAGGTGCAGCAGATGAAGAGCAACGAGCAAGGAAGATGAGCCTGGCAGAGGCATTCATAATGGATTGTAAAGGAGATATGCGGCAGCTAGGTAGACCAGAGAGGACGGAGTTGCAGTAGTCGAGGCGGGAAAGGATGAGAGAGTGGATTAAAATCTTGGTTGTATCTTGTGTAAGGAAATGTCTAATTTTAGCGATGTTTTTAAGGTGGAAGCGGCAGGCTTTAGCCAAGGACTGAATGTGAGGAGTGAAGGAAAGATCTGAATCAAGTGTGACCCCAAGACATCGGGCGTGCGGGGTAGGGGTAATGATGGAATTATCAACAGTTATAGAAATTTTGGGGGGGGGAGACATTGGAAGAAGGGGGAAAAATAAGGAGTTCAGTTTTGGAGAGATTTAGCTTAAGATAGTGAGAGGACATCCAAGATGAGATGTGAGAAAGACAGTTAGTGACACGGGTTAGTAAGGAAGGAGGTAGGTCTGGTGCAGAGAGGTAGATTTGGGTGTCATCGGCATACAAATGGTATTGAAACCCATGGGACTTTATTAAGGAACCTAGTGACGACGTTTAGATTGAAAAGAGAAGGGGACCAAGGACAGAGCCTTGAGGTACCCCAACAGAAAGTGGTAGCGGGGCAGAGGATGCTCCGGAGAAGGCTACACTAAATGTACGGTTAGTCAAATAGGAAGAGAACCACAAGAGAGCTGTGTCACAGATGCCGAAGGATTGGAGGGTTTGGAGCAGAAGAGGGTGGTCAACAGTGTCAAAGGCTTATAATTGGAGTAAATTGGAAAATTGTTTAAAATTCCATGCTCTGTTATGAAAGCAAAATTTTGACTTTACTGCTCTTTAACATTAGCTATGAGTAGGGCTCTTGACATGGTTGCCACCAATCTGTGTATTGTAGGGGATGTTGCATATTGCAACCTATTTGTGTCTAATATTGAAGTTGGACATATTTTAACTGTTTCCAGACATCTTGTCTTCTATATCTAATAGCTCTTTCCTATATTTAAAGGGACAGTAAAGACCTTTTAATTACAAGACATTTCTATTATTTTTCTATAGAATAATATATTTTTAAATGTCAGGATATGGGAGGGGGCTATTATGCCATACCCTGAACACCAAAGACAGCTTCTTCAAGCCTTCTGATATTGGAATTATTTTCTGCTGGTCGTCCATGAATAGATCACAGTGAACCCAAGAGCAGGCTAGAAACTCCCACTTGCCCCCTGTGGCCATCATCAGAGACTCTAAAGAATGTTTGATTGGTCATATGGCTGTGATCCTGGGTGATTGTAAAACTTGAAAGCAGATAAAAGTAGATTTGTGTGTATACAAAGCTCTAAGTATTTTTATTATTATTATTATTATTATAGCAGCATACTATTATTTTATGGCTAACTAAAAGAAACCATGCCGTTTTGTCATTCTTGCACAGATACATTAAAATGGACATTAAAATCAAAACTTAATTCCCCATAAAAAGGGATATAAAACTTTCACCTAGATTACGAGTTCTGCGTTAGCCTTAAAAAGCAGCGTTAAGGGGTCCTAATGCTGCTTTTTAACGCCCGCTGGTATTACGAGTCAGGCAGGAAAGGGTCTACAGCTCACTTTTCTTCCGCGACTTTTGGCTACCGCAAATCCCCTTACGTCAATTGCGTATCCTATCTTTTTAATGGGATTTGCCTAATGCTGGTATTACAAGTCTTGGAGAAAGTGAGCGGTAGAGCCTCTACCTCCAAGACTCCTACCGCATTTAAAAGTCAGTAGTTAAGAGTTTTATGGGCTAATGCCGGAACATAAAGCTCTTAACTACAGTGCTACAACGTACACTAACACCCATAAACTACCTATGAACCCTTAAACCGAGGCCCTCCCACATCGCAAACACTATAATAATTTTTTTTAACCCCTAATCTTCCGACCGGACATCGCCGCCACCTACATTATCCCTATGAACCCCTAATCTGCTGTCCCTAACATCGCCGACACCTGTATTATATTTATGATCCCCTAATCTGCCCCCCCACAATGTCGCCGCCACCTACCTACACTTATTAACCCCTAATCTGCCGACCGGACATCGCCGCCACTATAATAAATGTATTAACCCCTAAACCGCTGCAATCCCGCCTCGCAAACACTATATTAAATAGTATTAACCCCTAATCTGCCGCCCCCAACATCGCCGCTACTATAATAAAGTTATTAACCCCTAAACCTAAGTCTAACCCTAACCCTAACACACCCCTAAGTTAAATATAATTTAAATAAAACGATATAAATTTACTATAATGAAATATATTATTCCTATTTAAAAATAAATACTTACCTATAAAATAAACCATAAGATAGCTACGATATAACTAATAGTTATATTGTAGCTATTTTAGGATTTATATTTATTTTACAGGCAACTTTGTATTTATTTTAGCTATGTACAATAGCTATTAAATAGTTAGTAACTATTTAATAGCTACCTAGTTAAACTTATTACAAAATTACCTGTAAAATAAATCCTAACCTAAGTTACAAATACACCTAACACTACACTATCAATAAATTAATTAAATAAATTAACTACAATTATCTAAACTAAAATACAATGAAATAAACTAAACTATATTACAAACCCCCCCCCCACTAAATTACAAAAAATAAAAAAATATTACAAGAATTTTAATCTAATTACACCTAATCTAAGCCCCCTAATAAAATAAAAAAGCCCCCCAAAATAATAAAATTCCCTACCCTATACTAAATTACAAACTTAATCAGCTCTTTTACCAGCCCTTAAAAGGGCTTTTTGCGGGGCATTGCCCCAAAGTAATCAGCTCTTTTACCTGTAAAATAAAATACAAGACCCCCCCAACATTACAAATAAATAAAATAATAAATAAATAAAATTCCCTACCCTATACTAAATTACAAAAGTAATCAGCTCTTTTACCAGCCCTTAAAAGGGCTTTTTGCGGGGCATTGCCCCAAAGTAATCAGCTCTTTTACCTGTAAAATAAAATAGAAGGCCCCCCCCAACATTACAACCCACCACCCACACACCCCTACTCTAAAACCCACCCGATACCCCCTTAAAAAAACCTAACACTACCCCATTGAAGATCACCCTACCTGGAGCTGTATTCACCCAGCCGGGTACCGATGGGCCAGAAGTGGACATCCGGAGCAGCAGAAGTCTTCATCCGATTGGGGCAGAAGAGGTCTTCTATCTTCAATCAACCGGAGCGGAGCGGAGCCATCTTGAATCCAGCCGACGAGAAGCCATGCTCTTCTTCCGATGTCCAAACAGCGAATGAAGGTTCCTTTAAATTACGTCATCCAAGATGGCGTCCCTCGAATTGACCTTGCATTCTATTGGCTGATTTTTCCTACCTTAATTCCGATTGGCTGATAGAATCCTATCAGCCAATCGGAATTCGATGGATGCCATCTTGGATGACGTAATTTAAAGGAACCTTCATTCGCTGTTAGGACATCGGAAGAAGAGGATGGCTCAGCGTCGGCTGGATTCAAGATGGCTCCGCTCCGGTTGATTGAAGATAGAAGATGCCGTTTGGATGAAGACATCTGCCGCTTGGAAGACCTCTTCTGCCCTGATCGGATGAAGACTTCTGCCGCTCCGGATGTCCACTTCTGGCCCATCGGTGCCCGGCTAGGTGAACACGGCTCCAGGTAGGGTGATCTTCAATGGGGCAGTGTTAGGTTTTTTTAAGGGGGGATCGGGTGGGTTTTAGAGTAGGGGTGTGTGGGTGGTGGGTTGTAATGTTGGGGGGGTCTTGTATTTTATTTTACAGGTAAAAGAGCTGATTACTTTGGGGCAATGCCCCGCAAAAAAACCCTTTTAAGGGCTGGTAAAAGAGCTGATTACTTTTGTAATTTAGTATAGGGTAGGGAATTTTATTATTTTGGGGGACTTTTTTATTTTATTAGGGGGCTTAGATTAGGTGTAATTAGATTAAAATTCTTGTAATTTTTTTTATTTTTTGTAATTTAGTGTTTATTTTTTTTGTAATATAGTTTAGTGTATTTAATTGTATTTTAGTTTAGATAATTGTAGTTTCTTTAAATAATTTATTGATAGTGTAGTGTTAGGTGTGATTGTAACTTAGGTTAGGATTTATTTTACAGGTAATTTTATAATTATTTTAACTAGGTAGCTATTAAATAGTTATTAACTATTTAATAGCTAAAATAAATACAAAGTTGCCTGTAAAATAAATATAAATCCTAAAATAGCTACAATGTAACTATTAGTTATATTGTAGCTATCTTATGGTTTATTTTATAGCTAAGTATTTATTTTTAAATAGGAATAATTTATTTCATTATAGTAAATTTTTTTAGTTTTATTTAAATTATATTTAACTTAGGGGGTGTTAGGGTTAGGGTTAGACTTAGGTTTAGGAGTTAATAACTTTATTATAGTAGCAGCGACGTTGGGGGCGGCAGATTAGGGGTTAATAATTGTAGGTAGGTTGCGGCGACGTTGGGGGGGGCAGATTAGGGGTTAATACTATTTATTATAGTTGTTTGCGAGGCGGGATTGTGGCGGTTTAGGGGTTAATACATTTATTATACAGGCGGCGATGTCCGGTCGGCAGATTAGGGGTTAATAAGTGTAGGTAGGTGGCAGCAACGTTGGGGGGGCAGATTAGGGGTTAATAAATATAATGTAGGTGTCGGCGATGTTGGGGGAAGCAGATTAGGGGATCATAGAGATAATGTAGGTGGCGGCGGTGTCCGGAGCGGCAGATTAGGGGTTAATAGTATAATACAGGTGTCATCGATAGCGGGGGCGGTAGATTAGGGGTTAATAAGTATAAGATTAGGGGTGTTTAGACTCGGGGTTCATGTTAGGGTGTTAGGTGTAGACTTAGAAAGTGTTTCACCATAGGAGACAATGGTGCTGCGTTAGGAGCTGAACGCTGCTTTTTTGAAGGTGTTAGGTTTTTTTTTTTCATTTAGCTCAGCCCCATTGATTCCTATGGGGAAATCGTGCATGAGCACGTTTTTCCAGCTTACCGCTACCGTAAGCAACGCTGGTATTGAGGGTTGAAGTGGAGCTAAATTTGGCTCAACGCTCACTTTTCTGAGGCTAATGCAGCCATTCAGAAAACTTGTAATACCAGCGTTGGCTTAAGGGAGCGCTGGAAAAAAAGGAGTGTTAGCCCCGCAGGTTTTTACCGACAAAACTCGCAATCTAGGCGATTGTGTTTTATTGTTGTTGTTAAAAAAAAAAAAAAACACTAAGCAGTGGGTTATACTTAAAGGCAATATGTATTACTCATCATTTTTAAAGGATTTTACCTTTTATTTTATTATTTTTGTGCAGGGTCCATTGCTTCTCGTCATGGTACCACTCAGGACAAAGGGGTAGCTTTTCCTTTGATGTGGTTGCTAGGAGACACCTGTTCTAGCTGCAGTCAGTTTATTGCCCATGCTCAGTAGAAGACTTTTGCAACAAAAATAATGTGACAGTAGAGCTTAAAGTTCTGTAATGTCTTAGTTATCTCTTATCTTACTAACTGACAATAGATACACTGAGAATTTCTAAGTGCTCCTTTTGCAAGAAAACAAGGAAATTGTTTACTGATTTTAACACAATCTGTTTCTTTTTATGTTTCTTTTGATTTAACATTAAGATTTAGTTTTTTTACTAAAGGAGCACTGTTTCATATCCCTTTAAGGGCTAGATTGCGATTTGAGCACTATGCTAGATGGAGGCTTTTTGCACGCATTGGGTAGTGCACATAATACAAGTTGAAAGTCAGAAGTAACCAAATATTTTGACCGCGTTAACTTCTTCTCCCCATAGAAGTCAATGGAAAGCGCAGAAGAAAAAAAACGTAACACCTATCGCTTGCGTGCTTACTCAACAGGAGTTATAAATACTTTACATTCCAATGTTCTTCAATTACAGAACAATGTACTTTTTATTGTAAATACATATTTTTATATATATATATATATATATATATATATATATTATATATCTATACAAACGTGTACCTATATAACGGGATTACAATTTACAGTGTTCCACTAGTCCCGGACATTTTATAAATTGCAGCGGACGACTTATAAATTTGACTTTTTCCAATCTTTAACATTGAGTGGACTAGTAACTTTACCACTCTGGGCTAGTAGTTTTTAACACCTAACTAGTAAACCATAGTGATATTTTTCCACCCCTGCCTATACATCTATTATAGGTGTATATATATCTATTTTACATTAACAGTATCACATATATAGAAATATATATTTTATAATAAAAAGTACATTATTTTCTATGTGGAGAACATAGGAATGAAAAATATGTGTAAAGCGCATCAGGGTTTGCGATTTAGGTCTAACGTGGTCAGGATCACGCACTTGAAGAATTGCTAACTTTAATGCGCGTTATTGAAATATTAAATAGAAAATACTAATAATTATTAAAATGTTTTATGCATACTGTAAAAAATATGGATATATTCTATGGATTATTTAGAATTTTAGACAGTATCTGTAATCATTTTTGATAATTCATATTTTTTATATTTTATTTATGTCTATCGCGGTTGAGTTAACACACTTGAAGAATTACTAACTTTAATGCGTGTTATTGAAATATTAAATATTAATAATTATTAAAAATTATTATACATACTGTAAAAAATATAGATATATTCTATGGATTATTTAGAATTTTTGACAGTATCTGTAATCATTTTTAATAATTATAAATTTTGAAAAAATATTTTATATTTAATATTTATGCTGATTAAAGCACAATTATTCCTCACGTGCATCAGTTTTTACATACATTTACTATTTATTTAGCCTACTTTGACAGTAAAAAAACTCTGAAAATTGCTCCACTTCCACCACAGAGACTGGATTGTTTTCATCATACATGAGTATAGTGAAATGTAAATCACGGCCTACAACATTATACATATTGACTGTTTAAATCTTTCTATAACTGTTTACAGTAAAAAAGAAAACCAGGAAGATGAATGACTGTACGAGAAGGAGGCTCCCATTGGAGCCTATGAAAGCGCGCTCTCGTGAACGCAATGCTTTCATGCAATGCGAACGCGAGGTTGCATTTGCATTGCACCTCACTCGTAATACCAGCGCACATTTGCATGCTCTATTATTACGCACATAAAGAACACTACATAGCAACATAAACATTTCTCAAGATAAAATTTGTGTTTCTAAATGTTTTTTAAGGGCCTCACCGTCCTGACGAGACTTCTTAGAATATATCACCTGAGTGGCGAGGTTTTGAATATCAGGCCCACTATGTCCTTTTAAAGGTGATTTAGAGTTACCAGTTCTTTACATCACACTTGAATAATGAGTGGATATTTAATCTTATTTATTGCTGAAATTGGAAGTATCACTTTAATGCGCGTTATTGAAATATTAAATAGAAAATACTAATAATTATTAAAATGTTTTATGCATACTTTAAAAAATATGGATATATTCTATGGATTATTTAGAATTTTAGACAGTATCTGTAATCATTTTTGATAATTTATATTTTTTATATTTTATTTATGTCTATCGTGGTTGAGTTAACACACTTGAAGAATTACTAACTTTAATGCGTGTTATTGAAATATTAAATATTAATAATTATTAAAAATTATTATGCATACTGTAAAAAATATAGATATATTCTATGGATTATTTAGAATTTTTGACAGTATCTGTAATCATTTTTAATAATTATAAATTTAAAAAAAATATTTTATATTTAATATTTTAACAATGTGCATTGAAGTTAGCAGTTCTTCATATTCGTTAACCATGTTAGACCTACAGTGATCTCTACTAATTTTGGCACCCTTGGTAAATATGAGCAAAGAAGGCTGTGAAAAATTGTCTTTATTGTTTAACCTTTTGATCTTTTGTTAAAAAATACACAAAAATACTCTGCTCTTGTGGATATCAAACAATTGCAAATACAACACAGGTTTATCAAAAAAAAAATTGTTAAAAATCTTGATTGTGCTCCACCGAACGCATTTACTTTTAACTTGTAATACTCCCAATATTTCCCTCCTGTGCAAAATGCTGATTAAAGCGCGATTATTCCTCACGTGCATCAGTTAGCGCACCACTCGTAATTAAGTCCTAAATAAGCTATAAAAAAACATGCTTTTACATACATTTACTATTTATTTAGCCTACTTTGACAGTAAAAAAAACTCTGAAAATTGCTCCACTTCCACCACAGAGACTGGATTGTTTTCATCATACATGAGTATAGTGAAATGTAAATCACGGCCTACAACATTATACATATTGACTGTTTAAATCTTTCTATAACTGTTTACAGTAAAAAAGAAAACCAGGAAGATGAATGACTGTACGAGAAGGAGGCTCCCATTGGAGCCTATGAAAGCGCGCTCTCGTGAACGCAATGCTTTCATGCAATGCGAACGTGAGGTTGCATTTGCATTGCACCTCACTCGTAATACCAGCGCACATTTGCGTGCTCTATTATTACGCAGTTGAGCGCAAATATATCTTTTATGTAAGTGAAATATGGCCCTTAATATGATTTAGCTCTGAAAATTGTGTGTGGTGTGTGTGTGTGTGTGTGTGTGTGTGTGTGTGTGGGGGGGTTAATTTCATGGCTAGCCTTGTGGTCTTCAGACACATGCCCAGATGCCTCCTCAAAATAAGGCAAGTGGTGGGTTTGGATTGGCGATTGGAAAACAATTGCAGCAAACAAGATGTTGATTTGTTATAAAAAAACATTTAGGGCATCATATTCAAAACCTCGCCGGCATGGAGAGAAATCCCACAAAATCTTTGGGATTTTATTTAGACCTTGTATTGTAATGTAGGAGTCTCTGTTTCACATAAAGAACACTACAAAGCAACATAAACATTTCTCAAGATAAAATTTGTGTTTCTAAATGTTTTTTAAGGGCCTCACCTTCCTGACGAGACTTCTTAGAATATATCACCTGAGCGGCGAGGTTTTGAATATCAGGCCCAATAGGTCCTTTTAAAGGTGATTTAGAGTTACCAGTTCCTTACATCACACTTGAATAATGAGTGGATATTTATTCTTTTTAATTGCTGAAATTGGAAGTATCACTTGTACCTGCAACAGATGAACTTCTATTGGGACGTCCTTTACACGCATTACATGCCTTTAGCTCCTGTCATCCTGTCTATTAAATACAGCCTTTTGCAAGATTATATTAGAGCAGGGGATTTTAAAGTCTTAGGCAATGGGCCTCCCCTGTGACAGCATCACCCACCCATAACAAATGTTATTTTATTTTTCTCTATTAAAGAAAATTGTAATATTTATGTTTATTTTTAATTTTGTTAATTTACATCTAATCCAGGGTTCAGACACAGCTCTCAAGAGCAGTTGCTGCTCATCTAAAAGATCCATTCACTCGCATTTAAATTCACACTATTGTACTCCTGTGTTAAAAGCAAATTACTGGTCAAGGCAACAAACGCAACAATTTTGACCTCATTGCCTTTCTTCCAACTACATCCAACCCTTTTCTTTATTCCAATCACGACCTGGCAAGTGTCATTGGGCTAGAATTAACAAGTGACAGCATACGCTATTCACATTTATTATTGCACAAGCATTTCATCAATGCTGCTCCCAATTGGCCGATAGAAGGGGCTGTTGATCAGTCCAATCGGATCGGTATGAATTCAATCTGCACATTTTAGGTGGTGGCGAGGTTAAGGAGCAGCGGCCGCTGCTTCTTAGCTTCTGTTTCAGGCGAACCTGAAATGTTGGGCCTTCGAAGCAGAATCCGCTGCATAATAAATGGAGCCCATTGTCTACTCTTAAAAAATGTTCTATGTTTTGGCAAAGTCAGCTACTGCTTGTGGTTTCCAAAGGATAATGTAAAGAGCCACTGTGCACGTCTTCCCTTATATGATCTAGCGCCCCCCTGGGGAGGCCTCACACTTTGAAAACCATTGAATTAGAGAAACATCAATTGAAACTATTCCAATCAAAACTGAATACTTTCTTTTATAAGAATCCTTAAAACAAATCATAATGATGAATACATTAAGCTCTAACATATTAATTAATGAAGGGGTTTGACCCTGGCATAAAAGTAATGGTAGCTGAAAAGCCTATTTGTCCCTCATTTTACTATGACAAGCATCAGATGTGTTTTAGGAAAGACACTTGGCATAAGTAAAGCTGAGTATTCAAAATTAGTTTGTACACACTTAAATATATCAAGCCTGTCTTTCTGCACATAAGGTTTCTAAATTACGGAAAATAAACAACATATGTCTTGGACAGATCATTTATTTACACTAAATGTTAAATTAATGACAACTTCAAATGAGAGAAATGGTAAAGCTATCCTGCCAAAGCCTTTAAGAATTCAGCAGACTTTCATAAAAAGTAGTGTTAATACAACCAGCGAATGTACATAACCTTTGTTTGAAATGAGTCAATAGGACAGATGGCTGCTTATACACACGGTGAATGACAATCAGCTTGGCATATTCCGGCAGTACAAAGAAAAAACTGATTATTTTGTCAGCATGTGGACAAGAAACTTAGATGAACTTAATAGACTGCGTTGGAAATATGGCTTCAGTAACACAGATGATAAATCACCTCCTACTTTGACATAAGTAGAAAAAAATGATTACCCATAGTCCTTTGGGATTATAACATTCTATCCAGAGTATAAATCATTGCACTTCAATAGAGAAGCTAACTCTTTTTAGTATTTGGTCTTAATAAGTAAAATTATATTTAATTTGCCCACTTAAGAGGAAGAAAGGGTTGAAAGTAGTTTGACACTCATAGTAGGTGAAAAGATCGCAAGTGTTGTCAATGAAGAGCTTAGATTTACTTTGAAGTCATAGGTGCCTCTAGATAGCTATGCTAGAACAAAGTAGGAATAGGAAATTTCTGCCAATTTTTCTTGAATGACCTGTAGGTTGACAGTAGATAAGGACGCACAATTTATAAATTGTTTCAGTGTTATAGATTTTAGTGAAACAGATTTCTCTACGTAATTGGAAAAAAATTAAAAATAAGATTTTATGATCTGAGTCCAATTAACACACATGGATTTGTATTGAAAAAAAAAAATAGGAGCAGTTGAATTTCAACTCAATACATATAAAATGTAAAAAAACAAAAAAAGGTAAAAAGAAAAATGAAACCTTTGAGTATTACATTTTATTCAATATTAACTGCAACTTCAATATCAATATCTAATATAATGATAAAAATTTTCCAAAAAAACGTACAGCCTTCCAATTTATATGCAATATAAATATAAAGTTCCTTGTACTTGTAGTTCCCATGGAGCAAGGTTTTTTTCTTGCAAGTTATATGTTGGCATAGGTTTTTGATTCAGAAGGAGCAACAGCAAACTACCATAAATAAATTGCATCAATATAACTCATCTGGGGCCCGATCCGATATGCAGCGTCGCCCACAAAAGCCGGAGACGCCAAATTTTGTGCTGGTTTGGTATCCTATATACAGCGTAACATAGAAGTTACGCTTGTATATTTCACCCTTCGGCCATAGTTTTTTGGCCCATAGAGTGATATACCAAACCCGCGCAGTTTGGAATCCAATATACAGAGTAAGGACTTACTTGGCGAAAATGGAGAAAAATCACTCCATTTTCACCTCGCGACAAAATGCAGGCGTAGTAAGCCTTACGCTGAGTATTGGAGCCCCGTAACTCCCTAAACTGCCTGCAAAATAAAACCTAACACCTAACGCATGCGCAATGTCTATCTACCTGTCAACCGCAATCCCCCACCACAATCTCTAATAAAGTGTTTAAACCCTAAACCGCAGCTCCCGGACCCTGCCGCCACCTATATTATATGTATATGTATATTATATGTATATTATATGCATGCCAATAGAATAAGAGCTACTGACATTCTATTGGCTGATTTAATATCCAATAGAATTACAGTAGCTCTTATTCTATTGGCTATTCAAATCAGCCAATAGATTTGCAGTAGCTGTCATCCGATTGGCTGATTTGAATTTGAAGGCTCAAATCAGACAATAGGAATTCAAGGGACGTCATTTTTAATCGTGTACCTTGAATTCCTATTCAGTGTACGGTGGAGATCGTATGAAGAGGATCCTCCACGCTCCATGGCTCCGCAGTCTTCAGTTCCAGCGTCGCTGATCTTCAGTTCCAGCATCACCGGTCTTCAGTTCCAGAGTGGATGGTCTTCAGCTCCGCGGTCATCGGTCTTCAACTCCTCCGCTCCGCACCGGCTGGTTCCTGGAACAAGAAGAGGTCGCCACTTGGAAGAAGATTTCTCCGCCTGGAACAGGACCTTCTACGCCGGTCTTCAGGACAGGTAAGGACCACTTGGGGGTTAGACTTAGGTTTTTTTAAGGGGGGATCAGGTGGGTTTTAGAGTAGGGGTGTGTGGGTGGTGGGTTGTAATGGGGGGTTGTTCTTTTTTTTTACAGGTAAAAGAGCTGATTACTTTGGGGCAATGCCCCGCAAAAAGCCCTTTTAAGGGCTGGTAATAGAGCTGATTACTTTTGTAATTTAGTTTAGGGTAGGGAAATTTTAATATTTTGGGGGGGCTTTTTTATTTTATTAGGGGGCTTAGATTAGGTGTAATTATCTTAAAATTCTTGTAATCTTTTTTTATTTTTGTAATTTAGTGTTTGTTTTTGTAATATAGTTTAGTGTATTTAATTGTATTTTAGTTGAGATAATTGTAGTTTATTTAATTAATTTATTGATAGGGAAGTGTTAGGTGTAATGGTAACTTAGGTTAGGATTTATTTTACAGGTAATTTTGTAATTATTTTAACTAGGTAGCTATTGAATAGCTATTAACTATTTAATAGCTATTGTACCTAGTTGAAATAAATACAAAGTTACCTGTAAAATAAATATAAACCCTAAAATAGCTACAATGTAATTACTAATTTATTGTAGCTATCTTAGGGTTTATTTTATAGGTAAGTATTTAGTTTTAAATAGGAATAATTTAGTTAATAATATTATATTATTTAGATTTATTTAAATAATAATTAAGTTAGGGGGTGTTAGGGTTAGACTTAGGTTTAGGGGGTAATATAGTTAATATAGGTGGCGGCGGTGTAGGGGGCTCAGATTAGGGGTTAATATATTTAAAATAGGTGGCAGCGGTGTAGGGGGATTGGATTAGGGGTTAATATATTTAAAATAGGTGGCGGCGGTGTAGGGGGCTCATATTAGGGGTTAATATATTTAAAATAGGTGGCATCACCTAGGCATACATCAAGCTATGTATGCCTTTCTGTAGAGACCCCAGCCCTCTTATAGGACTGTGACAAACTGTACAAATGAATGGCTAGATTACGAGTTTTTGTTGGTAATGGTGTGCGGGGCTAACAAGCCTTTTTTTCTCATCGCTCACTTAAGACAACGCTGGTATTACAGGTTTTCTTCAAGCCGGCGTTAGCCTCAGAAAAGTGAGTGTTGAGCAAAATTTAGCTCCACATCTCACTGTAATACCAGCGCTGCTTACGGTAGTGGTGAGCTGGCTGAATGTGCTTGTGCACGATATCCCCATAGGAAACAATGGGGCTGAGCTGGCTGAAAAAAACCTAACACCTGCAAAAAAGCAGCGTTCAGCTCCTAACACAGCCCCATTGTTTCCTATGGGCAAATACATTTATGTCTACTCCTAACATGAACCCCGAGTATAAACACCCCTAATCTTACACTTATTAACCCCTAATCTGCCGGCCCCGACATCACGACACCTACATTATATTAGTAACCCCTAATCTGCCGCTCCAGACACCGCCGCCACCTACATTATACTTATGAACCCCTAATCTGCTGCCCCCAACATCGCCGAACCCTACATTATATTTATTAACCCCTAATCTGCCACCCCCAATGTCGCTGCCACCTACCTACACTTATTAACCCCTAATCTGCCGCCACTATAATAAATGTATTAACCCCTAAACCTAAGTCTAACCCTAACACCCCCTAACTTAAATATAATTTAAATAAATCTAAATAAATTTAATACAATTAAATAAATTAATCCTATTTAAAACTAAATATTTACCGATAAAATAAACCCTAAGATAGCTACAATATAACTAATAGTTACATTGTAGCTAGCTTAGGATTTATTTTTATTTTACAGGCAACTTTGTATATATTTTAACTGGGTACAATAGTTATTAAATAGTTATTAACTATTTAATAACTTCATAGTTAAAATAAGTACAAATTTACCTGTAAAATAAATCCTAAACCAAGTTACAATTACACCTAACACTACACTATCATTAAATTAATTACATAAATTACCTACAATTAACTACAATTAAATTAAATAAACTAAAGTACAACCCCCCCCCCCACTAAATTACAGAAAATATTTTTTAAACTAATTACACCTAATCTAATCCCCCTAATAAAATAAAAAGCCCCCCAAAATAATAAAATTCCCTACCCTATACTAAATTACAAATAGCCCTTAAAAGGGCCTCTTGCGGGGCATTGCCCCAAAGTAATCAGCTCTTTTACCTGTAAAAAAAATTACAATACCCCCCCAACATTAAAACCTACCACCCACACTCCCAACCCTACTCTAAAACCCACCCAATTCCCCCTTAAAAAAAACCTAACACTACCCCCTTGAAGATATCCCTACCTTGAGCCATCTTCACCCAGCCGGGCACAAGTGGATCTCCAGAGGGGCAGAAGTCTTCATCCGATCCGGCCAGAAGAGGACCTCCAGTCCGGCAGAAGTCTTCATCCAGGTGGCATCTTCTATCTTCTTCCATCCGGAGCGGAGCGGGTCCATCTTGAAGACATCCGACGTGGAGCATCCTCCTCCATCCGACGGCGACTGAAGAATGAAGGTTCTTTTAAGTGACGTCATCCAAGATGGCGTCCCTTCAATTCCAATTGGCTGATAGAATCGGAATTAAGGTAGGAAAAATCCTATTGGCTGATGCAATCAGCCAATAGGATTGAGCTTGCATTCTATTGGCTGTTCCAATCAGCCAATAGAATGCGAGGTCAATCCTATGGGCTGATTACAATAGGATTTTTCCTACCTTAATTCCGATTGGCTGATAGGATTTAATAATAGTAATTTTATTTAGCTTATTTTAAATTATATTTAAGTTAGGGGGGTTAGATTTAGGGTTAGACTTAGGTTTAGGGGTTGATAAATTTAATATAGTAGCGGCGACGTTGGGGGCGGCAGATTAGGGGTTAATAAATGTAGGTAGGTGTCGGCGATGTTAGGGACGGCAGATTAGGTGTTAATAAAATTTAAGTAGTGTTTGCGAGGCGGGGGTGCGCGCGGTTTAGGGGTTAATATATTTATTACAGTGGCGGCGATGTCCGGTCGGCACATTAGGGGGTAAACATTTTAGTTAACATTTTAGTTAAGTGTTTGAGCTGTGGGGGAGGGGCTCGGTTTAGGGGTTAAATAGCTAGTTTATGGGTGTTAGTGTACTTTGTAGCACTTTAGTTAAGAGTTTTATGTTACGGCGTTAGCCCATAAAACTCTTAACTACTGACTTTTAAATGTGGTAGGAGTCTGAACAGGAGAGGGTCTACCGCTCACTTTTTAAAGCAATCGTAATACCGGCATTAGGAAAATCCCATTAAAAAGATAGGATACACAATTGACGTAAGGGGATTTGCGGTATGCGAAAATCGCAGAAAAAAGTGAGCGGTACACCTGTACCTGCCTGAATCGTAATACCAGCGGGCGTTAAAAAGCAGCATTGGGACCTCTCAACGCTGCTTTTTAAGGCTAACGCAAGACTCGTAATCTAGCCGGAAGTTTTTAAAAAAAAGTAAAATCCTTTTAAAATGATGGATAATACATATTGTAATGATTCATATTAAGTATAGCACTTTACTTTTTTATCACAACAATTGAACAGAATGTTTTATATCCTTTAAGATTAAAGTAAAGGTCAGTTCACAGAACCCATTTGTTACATGTGTGACATTAACCTATTGTAATCAGAATCCATTCTCAACACTGATTAACCATATGAATGCCATATGTATCTTGGCATGATGGCCACATTTCTATAGTCATTTCAGTTCCCCAATATTTACAAATGGTGTGTTTTTATTTTTAATTTTCCTGTGTCACACTTGCACTGTTGTAATTGTCAGTACTGGCATCTTTAAAATTATGTTTTAAAAGGGGATAGCAAAATCGTGAATTTCAATAGGAAACTATTGTAATCCGATTTCCATCCACACCACTGCTAACCAATATGAATGCATCTTTTATGTTGTTGCCTTTCAATTTTGATAAGTATTGTACAATTTTTAATCCCATTTTATTTTAAAGCACCGTTTCCATTTTGGGGTGAACGGAAAACAAGATGGCGACTAAAGGTTTCTAGTAAAATGACGTATAATATCTTCTTATACTGGATTTTAATATTAATGAAACTGTTAATCAGGAACCCGCTCCCTTGCAACATTGTATCTGCTTAGGAGACCCTTAAATTAAATCAAGCTTTCATTGTTTTTATAGGAGATGCACCGCCCTCCAACACAGTCCTGATAGTGTGTTTTAAAAGTGCCTGCCGCCTACTTTATTGAATTCACGATCACAAAGACAGTTCCAGTTTACAAGTTCAATAATGTAGGCAGCATACAATTTCAGAACATATTCATTGTATGTTCTGAGATAAGTCCTATTATCCCTGCTTTAATTGTTCAGTCTGACTTAACAGTTTTTGCCACCTCTGTAGAGAATCAAGAGTTTTATATTTGTAAATGTAATTGATTGTGCGTACTGTCAAATAGCTTTTTATGTGAGCCCTCCCTTTCTGTTCTTTGCTGTAGTATTTTATTTAAGATATCCTATAATTAAAATGCAATTTTTTTTCTGTCTCATATGTCTCAGACTTTATTTTTTTATTTTTTTCAAAAGCTTTATTGACTGTTCAATGAGAGTTACATAAAGAAAGAAGATCAACTAGAGGCAACAAGGGCCTAGGACCTATTAAAAAACAGATTAGAACATTGCTATCAAATAAGTATAATATGTCATCACACAAACAACGAGATTCCTTCTAATGAACATAGAGAATTACAAAATCAAAGTGTCACCGGAGCCTTTCAAGTTTGATGAATTGGGGTACGGGGGGGAGGGGAAAAGTGTAGGGAGGGGTGGGATGTTACTGGTATGGGCATGGGAATTTCGAAGCGGGATAGAGTCATCATGCTCATTGTCCAAGTCAGTCTGAGGTCAAGAGATTGGGCTTCCAGACCGTGTCATAGTTGTGTTTCCAGTCTGCCCAAGTCAATTCAAAGAGGTCTGAGTTCCCTAGTTTGTAAAATATATATTTCTCCATGGTGTATAAATACGCCATGGAATTACAGATTTTGGTCCAGTTAGGTGGGAGATTTTTTTTCCAAGCGCATGCTATAGCATGTTTAATCATCATGAAGAGGTAGATGCTTATGTATGAGTGATGTTTTGGTAAAGTGTGTACTCCAATGTGAAGTAAGGCTGTGGATGGGGATTTGTGAAGAGATATGCCTAGTTTAGACAGAATTAGAAAACAGGTGTTCAATAAGGGGCGGATCTTAGGGCATTCCCACCAAATGTGCATCGTTTTACCCTTCTGGCCACAGCTCCTCCAACAATTAGAAGATGCACTCGGAAACATCCTAGTTAGCCTAGTAGGAACATAGTACCAGTGCGCTAGGAGTTTGTAAAAGGTTTCATATAGTGTTGTACAGTTGATAGCTCTCTGTGTGAGTTCCAGAGTGCGTCCCCATGTACCGGACATTACTAAAATACCTAGGAGGAACTCCCACCATTGAAGATGGGCCGGTGTGTCTGGGAATGGAGTATACCCTGATAGTGTTTAGTGAAGAGATAAGGGCCTACGGAGTCTATCTCCCTGTTTCCAGACGGCCTCCCAAGGGGTCAGTGGGCGAGCCAACGCAGGTTTGAAAACCCAACTGACTAAGAAGCTTTTGATTCTGTGGTATTCAAAAAGTAATTATTGTGGGATCAAAGGACCAGTTCCAAATTGGGATATGTGTTTAAAACTATCCCTCGAGGTGGTGAGCCAGAGGTCAGAAACTGTAGAGGCTCCCAGCTGGGCCCATTTGTGCGGGTGGGTATACTGTAGACCCATAAGGAGCTAAAGAGGTTATAGGGAAGGGGTGCGGGGCTATGTGTGGATAATGGTGAAGCTTATCCCACATACTGAGACATTCACGAACAATAGGATTTATCAAGTCTAGTCCTCTGTGGCAATGCGGAGGGGTCCATATCAGGTCCCGTAAATCTAAGTTGTAAGGCAATGAGGACTGTTCAATGGCCCTCCATCTACACATGGAGTGTCTGACTCCCCATTGTGCATAATGATTGAGCATCGCATCGCACCCTCGTAATATCGTGTCACAGAGGGTGACTCTATGCCTCCCCAGTTCTTAGGGAGCTGGAGTGTTTTGTGTGCCACTCTATGGGGCTTACCTTGCCAGATATGTTTTGTTAGTTTGCTTTGGAATTGCAATAGAATGTATTTAGGGACTTTAACGGGGAGACACCGGAACAGGTACGTAAGCCTAGGCAGGAAGGACATTTTCCATGCTGCTATTCTTCCCAACCATGAGACATAGGTCAGGTTCCAACTATTTTTAAGGGTTCGAATAAATAAAGGAAGATAATTATCCTTAACGACTTGACTTAGGTCGCTGGATAGTCTGACACCCAGGTGCAGGATAGAGGCCTCAGTCTAATGAAAGGTGAATTTGGATTTCAGGGGAACTAGTAGGGTGCTCGGAATGCCCTGTGTATATATCTCAGTTTTTGACAAGTTCAGCTTATAATAGGAGTGGGCAGCAAATGAGTCTAAAATCTTCAGCAATCTAGGTACAAGAAGTGTAAGGTCTGATGAAAAGAGAGTAACGTCATCTGCAAACAAGACTATTTTGTGCACGGCACCGAAAAAAAAGTGACACTCTTGATTTGTGAAAATGGGGAGAGAGTAAGCGCTAAAAAGCTTAAAAGGCTAGTAAAAGGTACATTTTAATACATATAAAAATTTACAAATGGCAATCAGACGCATGGATCCATGTCTGACTTAACAAAAAAAAAATATATATATATAATAAACAAATCTAAAAATATCTAAAAATATCCAATGGAGTATAGCATGTGGCGCTGACTTAGTGAGCCAGTGATGAGGAGTTAGGACATGTACATTCAATAATATAAACAACCTAAGTGAGTGATTGAGTGCACACAATAGCTTTCAACAAAGAAAAATAGCATTCACAAAAAATAGTGTTCACAAAAATTGGCGTACATAAAAAATGTTCAAATGTTCAACCGGTTATATGTAAGTGAATCCAGTAGTGTTTCCTCCAAAGTGACGTGTAGAAATATAACGTGAAGTCAATAATAGTAGAATGTAAACGTTGAGTGGGTCAAATTATTGTGGTTCAGCTGCTAAATTAAAAAATTGTAAATCCGTGAGGTGTATAAAAATAAAAATAAAAATAATTTGTGAAAAAATCCATGTGGAAAACTTGAATTCAAATGATAAACAAAGGTCAAAAATCAAAAGACAAAAATCAAAAGACAAAAATATCAAAAGACAAAAATAGAAAATCAGTGATAATATTAAAAAGCACTAAAGATCTAGTGAAAACAAATCCTTAATTCAGATGTTAAAAATCCTTGGTAAGATCCATAACAAACAAATACATCGATAAAATACCTAAAAGGGAACAAAAGAGAAACAAATAGTGCAACACTGTATATGATATATAATATAGGTAATTAAAACCAAGCTCACCAGTATGCCAACGCGTTTCGGCCTAGACTAGGCCTTTCTCAAGACTATACTGTATCAGAAAATCTGGGAGCTTTAAGTAGGGTCAGTGTTGAAATGATTGGTGCTGTTTTGGCGCCATTTTTAGAGGCACCTCCCTTTCCTGTTTCACCCATTGCATCTCTGGGATATTTCCTATGTTATGTTTCCTGTTTCACCCATTGCATCTCTGGGATATTTCCTATGTTATGTTTCCTGTTTCACCCATTGCATCTCTGGGATATTTCCTATGTTATGTTTCCTGTTTCACCCATTGCATCTCTGGGATATTTCCTATGTTATGTTTCCTGTTTCACCCATTGCATCTCTGGGATATTTCCTATGTTATGTTTATGTTTTCCCATCTTAAAGGTTAATTGGTTCCTATTATTGCCACAAATTCTAGTATAAATCTAGATTTTCCTATTTATTTGTTTTTTATTTTCATTATTAGGTAATAGTAGCGTTTTGTCAATGTTGTTATTATTATATTCTGTGTTAACTCAGCTAGTTTTCTGGGCGGGTTTCCCCTTTCTTTGGGCTCAAATTGCTTATTTATTTACATGGACTGGTTCTCATTTATGAATTGCCCCTGTTGATGTCAAAAACTTAATTTCAAATGCGATCTTATTTTGAAAATTGCTATGACCGGAAGTGGCCTGGTATCGCGGCATCAACTTCCGTTTTAGCTTTTGGGAGACATTGTTTATTCGATTCACCGGTCTCTATCATGTGACCGGAAGTTCTTTGGTCCACCGGTCTGCATCATATGACCGGAAGGTGCAGCATCATATTCCCCATTGACTTATGGGATATGTAGTTCCCTCACTTATTAGGACTACAGATCTTTCTCAGATATTCGGTATTACCCGATCTTACTATGGCTCATTGTCTCTGTGTCTATAACATATAATGTCAGAGTCAATGTGCCAATATGTAATAGAATCGGTTACTGGGAATAGTCAATTCTTTGAATAATGTATGTAATTTCTTACAATGCTAATCTGTCACTGCTTATAGTAAAACTGCTTCTAATAAAACTCGCTATATTAATTCTAAGCATATTCTTGGATCCTAATAAAACTCACTTTCTTAATTCTAGGCACATTCTTGGATCCTAATATTGAATAGCTTTACAATTTACTTTTATTTGTTCATACTTTCGTAATGGATAGCCGTTTCACTGCTTCCTTCTAGTTCTTTTGAAAATAAAGCCTATGGGTATTCTCAAGGAGCCATTGAGTCATATATGACCTTGATAAAGTATAGACCTGCAATGTTTATCTAACTTAACATTGTGAGACGTTTATTGCATCCTAATGCTGTATCTCACCGCCGATGGTGGGATGACAAACTGTAATGTCTCAAGAGGGATCAAGGATCTTCCTATCTGTTCACAGTGAAGGTGTAAGCTCAAATCTAATTGGGAGGGTTTCATTACATTTGTATGTGTATATAAAGGACTTTAGGTGACCATTAACCAGAAATCAGCTGGTGTAAGATCAGACGTAAATACACTCAAAGTGATGGCTTCTGTTTGACTTTGGGGCAGACGTGGGGTAGAGGATACAAGATACAAAATCTTCAAATTATGATATTTCATTTCACACATTAAGTAGTCCTACATTGGATTGTTATGTATAGACCAGTGTATGAATACAGGTTTTTTTCTTTTCTATGATACTTTTTTAGTTCAATATGACAATTTTAAAGTTGTCATACTGAATGTGTTCAGTTTGACAAAGTTGGGTGTATTCAATACGACATTGTCGCAATTCTTTAGGTCTATTATTCCCGTGTATGGATCTGTTGCCAGGTGTTAATTACTTGACAAATGTACTTATGCTTGTATATTTACTCATTGGTGCTGATGTATCTTTGTGACCAAATTGTCCTATGCCTGATGTTATGTTTCTCTCTCTGATATGATTTTGTTCTTTAATGAGCGACTAACATTTTGTAATACAGAACAAGTATTATGCCCACTCTGAATTTTTACATTTCCCTTGGTTTTTATAGGAAACGGAGAGGGTTAGTATTTTCGATTTTCACTTCCACTCTAGTTTATAGCTTTCATGTATTCTATCTCCCTTTATAGGTACATAGAAAATAGTGATGAATGCAGAGGTAAATATTTAGTTGGGATACTGTGTGGGGTAACCAACTTAGCGGTCGCATGTTGGGATCCTATCTCTCTAACTTAGGTCATATCATATTTGAACACTCAGAGATGGATGGTGGTTGTTATTTAATAGATGTCATTTAATGGAGATCAGGTGTGCAAGGTCTTCTTTCTGATTTAAACCTCTAGGGTATAGACAGTCCATCATAAATATCCATCTTGACTCATTGAATAGTAGTTTTTGCTCATGGTTTCCTCCTCTCCAGTCTTTTTTGACCTTCTGTATCCCAAAATAACTAAAATCTTTCAGATTCCCCTTGTGGGTAGTTGCAAAATGCTTGTAGAGTGGGGTATCTATTCTGCCTTTCTCTATGCATAGGATGTGTTCCCTGATCCTATCTTTGAGGGCCCTTGATGTCTGCCCTATATATTGTAATCCGCAGGAGCAGGAAACTAGATAGATCACATTTTTGTCGCTACATCTGATCAACTCTTTGATCCTATGTTTCTCGTTTCTCTGATGTGATGAGAAAGTATCCGTTTTTCGTCCGTTCTTACAAGCTTTACAGCTTGGACATGGGTAGAAGCCTTTAATGCTTTTTCCTTGGTGATTGGTCGTGTCGTTATTATTTCCTTTCCTAGGTATACTAGGAGCTATCATCGTTTTCAGGTTCCTAGTTCTCCTATAAATGAATCTCGGATGTGGATTCAGCCTTTCCCCAATCACGTCATCATCTTTTAGTATCGCCCAATGTTTCTTAATAATCTTTTCCAGGATGGATCTGTTCTCACAGTACTCGGATATCATAGGCACGTTGATTGTTTCATCATCCCAGGTTTTTCTTGGTTTGTTTTTATAACTCAGGAGGTTCTCTCTCTTGATCTTACTGACTTCTTCGATTTTATCATCCAACGACTTATTGTCATACCCTCTTTCCAAGAAACGTTGTTTCAGTATGTCAGCCTGTGCAGTCCATTGTTCTATAGTAGAACAATTTTTCTTGACCCTCAAGAATTGGCCCTTGGGTATATTTGACTTCCAGGTGGGATGATGGCAGCTTGTGTTATGGATATAGTTGTTACAGTCAACCTCCTTGAAGAAGGTTGACGTCTCGAGCTTCCCATCTTTCACTTCAATTCTCAGATCCAGAAAGTCCAGTTTCTCTTGGCTGTATTGGTATGTAAACTTAAGATTCTTTTCGTTGTGGTTCATTACATTGATAGTATGTAGCAGATCTTCCAATGTTCCACTCCAAATCAAAAAGATGTCATCTATATATCTTGAATATAGGACCAGGTCCGCGCCAGCTGGACATGAGTCCCAGAAGATGTTTTCCCATAGGCCCATGTAGAGATTGGCGTAGCTTGGCGCGAACCTGGTCCCCATTGCTGTGCCGCACAATTACCTGTAAAACTGATTATTGTTACAGAAATAGTTGTGATTCAAGATATATTTAATACAGTCCAAAATGAATATCCTCTGTTCTTCTGGTATTTCCTCATCCTTTAGTAGGAATGAGTTTACTGCTTCAATTCCTAGGTCATGTGGGATACTTGTATAAAGTGACGTCACATGTGGCCATTATATAGTTGTTCTTCCAGGTCATTGAATTTAGCAGTGACAGAATTTGTGTGGAGTCTCTGAGATGTGATGGTAATGATATTACATATTTCTGTAACATCTTATCCACGTATTCAGATAAGTTGCTTGTCAAAGATCCTATCCCAGATATAATGGGCCTTCCTGGTGGATCGTTTAAGGATTTATGGACTTTCGGTAGTTGATAAAATACGGGTGTTTTTGGATAGGATCTTTGACAAGCAACTTATCTGAATACGTGGATAAGATGTTACAGAAATATGTAATATCATTACCATCACATCTCAGAGACTCTACACAAATTCTGTCACTGCTAAATTCAATGACCTGGAAGAACAACTATATAATGGCCACATGTGACGTTACGTCACTTTATACAAGTATCCCACATGACCTAGGAATTGAAGCAGTAAACTCATTCCTACTAAAGGATGAGGAAATACCAGAAGAACAGAGGATATTCATTTTGGACTGTATTAAATATATCTTGAATCACAACTATTTCTGTAACAATAATCAGTTTTACAGGCAATTGTGCGGCACAGCAATGGGGACCAGGTTCGCGCCAAGCTACGCCAATCTCTACATGGGCCTATGGGAAAACATCTTCTGGGACTCATGTCCAGCTGGCGCGGACCTGGTCCTATATTCAAGATATATAGATGACATCTTTTTGATTTGGAGTGGAACATTGGAAGATCTGCTACATACTATCAATGTAATGAACCACAACGAAAAGAATCTTAAAGGGACAGTTCACCCAAAAACTTTCTCCCCTTTAAATTATTCCCAATGATCCTTTTTACCTGCTAGAGTGTATTAAAATGGTTGCAAGTAGCTCCTTTACTCATATTTCAGCATTTGAAATAGCTGATTTAGCTTGTGGTTTCCCAACCTGTACTGAAAGTTTTGATACTGGTGTATACGCTATTGACAAGCCTAAGTAAACACAGCCAGCAGAAGAGATTACACTTTTAGTGGGATGCAGGATAGTTAAGTAATAAAATGATAATGTTCCATTGTTCTCTCTATGTATTGAGTTGGTGTTCCAAACAAATATAAGATAAGGAAGCAAGTCTGTGTACATGAAAGTGATAACATAATGAGATCTGATATTACCTGAAGCTCAACCCATTGTAATAGGCTGTGGTTTCAAAGCACAAAACCAGCTAATTCATATACACAAATAAACCCGAAAATGCAATTACTCAAATATTTTATACTCTGCAGTTGGTATAACAAGTCATTTAAAATACATTTATGGAAAAACAATTTTACAGTGTACTGTCCCTTTAAGTTTACATACCAATACAGCCAAGAGAAACTGGACTTTCTGGATCTGAGAATTGAAGTGAAAGATGGGAAGCTCGAGACGTCAACCTTCTTCAAGGAGGTTGACTGTAACAACTATATCCATAACACAAACTGCCATCATCCCACCTGGAAGTCAAATATACCCAAGGGCCAATTCTTGAGGGTCAAGAAAAATTGTTCTACTATAGAACAATGGACTGCACAGGCTGACATACTGAAACAACGTTTCTTGGAAAGAGGGTATGACAATAAGTCGTTGGATGATAAAATCGAAGAAGTCAGTAAGATCAAGAGAGAGAACCTCCTGAGTTATAAAAACAAACCAAGAAAAACCTGGGATGATGAAACAATCAACGTGCCTATGATATCCGAGTACTGTGAGAACAGATCCATCCTGGAAAAGATTATTAAGAAACATTGGGCGATACTAAAAGATGATGACGTGATTGGGGAAAGGCTGAATCCACATCCGAGATTCATTTATAGGAGAACTAGGAACCTGAAAACGATGATAGCTCCTAGTATACCTAGGAAAGGAAATAATAACGACACGACCAATCACCAAGGAAAAAGCATTAAAGGCTTCTACCCATGTCCAAGCTGTAAAGCTTGTAAGAACGGACGAAAAACGGATACTTTCTCATCACATCAGAGAAACGAGAAACATAGGATCAAAGAGTTGATCAGATGTAGCGACAAAAATGTGATCTATCTAGTTTCCTGCTCCTGCGGATTACAATATATAGGGCAGACATCAAGGGCCCTCAAAGATAGGATCAGGGAACACATCCTATGCATAGAGAAAGGCAGAATAGATACCCCACTCTACAAGCATTTTGCAACTACCCACAAGGGGAATCTGAAAGATTTTAGTTATTTTGGGATACAGAAGGTCAAAAAAGACTGGAGAGGAGGAAACCATGAGCAAAAACTACTATTCAATGAGTCAAGATGGATATTTATGATGGACTGTCTATACCCTAGAGGTTTAAATCAGAAAGAAGACCTTGCACACCTGATCTCCATTAAATGACATCTATTAAATAACAACCACCATCCATCTCTGAGTGTTCAAATATGATATGACCTAAGTTAGAGAGATAGGATCCCAACATGCGACCGCTAAGTTGGTTACCCCACACAGTATCCCAACTAAATATTTACCTCTGCATTCATCACTATTTTCTATGTACCTATAAAGGGAGATCGAATACATGAAAGCTATAAACTAGAGTGGAAGTGAAAATCGAAAATACTAACCCTCTCCGTTTCCTATAAAAACCAAGGGAAATGTAAAAATTCAGAGTGGGCATAATACTTGTTCTGTATTACAAAATGTTAGTCGCTCATTAAAGAACAAAATCATATCAGAGAGAGAAACATAACATCAGGCATAGGACAATTTGGTCACAAAGATACATCAGCACCAATGAGTAAATATACAAGCATAAGTACATTTGTCAAGTAATTAACACCTGGCAACAGATCCATACACGGGAATAATAGACCTAAAGAATTGCGACAATGTCGTATTGAATACACCCAGCTTTGTCAAACTGAACACATTCAGTATGACAACTTTAAAATTGTCATATTGAACTAAAAAAGTATCATAGAAAAGAAAAAAACCTGTATTCATACACTGGTCTATACATAACAATCCAATGTAGGACTACTTAATGTGTGAAATGAAATATCATAATTTGAAGATTTTGTATCTTGTATCCTCTACCCCACGTCTGCCCCAAAGTCAAACAGAAGCCATCACTTTGAGTGTATTTACGTCTGATCTTACACCAGCTGATTTCTGGTTAATGGTCACCTAAAGTCCTTTATATACACATACAAATGTAATGAAACCCTCCCAATTAGATTTGAGCTTACACCTTCACTGTGAACAGATAGGAAGATCCTTGATCCCTCTTGAGACATTACAGTTTGTCATCCCACCATCGGCGGTGAGATACAGCATTAGGATGCAATAAACGTCTCACAATGTTAAGTTAGATAAACATTGCAGGTCTATACTTTATCAAGGTCATATATGACTCAATGGCTCCTTGAGAATACCCATAGGCTTTATTTTCAAAAGAACTAGAAGGAAGCAGTGAAACGGCTATCCATTACGAAAGTATGAACAAATAAAAGTAAATTGTAAAGCTATTCAATATTAGGATCCAAGAATGTGCCTAGAATTAAGAAAGTGAGTTTTATTAGGATCCAAGAATGTGCTTAGAATTAATATAGCGAGTTTTATTAGAAGCAGTTTTACTATAAGCAGTGACAGATTAGCATTGTAAGAAATTACATACATTATTCAAAGAATTGACTATTCCCAGTAACCGATTCTATTACATATTGGCACATTGACTCTGACATTATATGTTATAGACACAGAGACAATGAGCCATAGTAAGATCGGGTAATACCGAATATCTGAGAAAGATCTGTAGTCCTAATAAGTGAGGGAACTACATATGGGGAATATGATGCTGCACCTTCCGGTCATATGATGCAGACCGGTGGACCAAAGAACTTCCGGTCACATGATAGAGACCGGTGAATCGAATAAACAATGTCTCCCAAAAGCTAAAACGGAAGTTGATGCCGCGATACCAGGCCACTTCCGGTCATAGCAATTTTCAAAATAAGATCGCATTTGAAATTAAGTTTTTGACATCAACAGGGGCAATTCATAAATGAGAACCAGTCCATGTAAATAAATAAGCAATTTGAGCCCAAAGAAAGGGGAAACCCGCCCAGAAAACTAGCTGAGTTAACACAGAATATAATAATAACAACATTGACAAAACGCTACTATTACCTAATAATGAAAATAAAAAACAAATAAATAGGAAAATCTAGATTTATACTAGAATTTGTGGCAATAATAGGAACCAATTAACCTTTAAGATGGGAAAACATAAACATAACATAGGAAATATCCCAGAGATGCAATGGGTGAAACAGGAAACATAACATAGGAAATATCCCAGAGATGCAATGGGTGAAATAGGAAACATAACATAGGAAATATCCCAGAGATGCAATGGGTGAAACAGGAAACATAACATAGGAAATATCCCAGAGATGCAATGGGTGAAACAGGAAACATAACATAGGAAATATCCCAGAGATGCAATGGGTGAAACAGGAAAGGGAGGTGCCTCTAAAAATGGCGCCAAAACAGCACCAATCATTTCAACACTGACCCTACTTAAAGCTCCCAGATTTTCTGATACAGTATAGTCTTGAGAAAGGCCTAGTCTAGGCCGAAACGCGTTGGCATACTGGTGAGCTTGGTTTTAATTACCTATATTATATATCATATACAGTGTTGCACTATTTGTTTCTCTTTTGTTCCCTTTTAGGTATTTTATCGATGTATTTGTTTGGATCTTACCAAGGATTTTTAACATCTGAATTAAGGATTTGTTTTCACTAGATATTTAGTGCTTTTTAATATTATCACTGATTTTCTATTTTTGTCTTTTGATATTTTTGTCTTTTGATTTTTGTCTTTTGATTTTTGACCTTTGTTTATCATTTGAATTCAAGTTTTCCACGTGGATTTTTTCACAAGTTATTTTTATTTTTATTTTTATACACCTCACGGATTTACAATTTTTTAATTTAGCAGCTGAACCACAATAATTTGACCCACTCAACGTTTACATTCTACTATTATTGACTTCACGTTATATTTCTACACGTCACTTTGGAGGAAACACTACTGGATTCACTTACATATAACCGGTTGAACATTTGAACATTTTTTATGTACGCCAATTTTTGTGAACACTATTTTTTGTGAATGCTATTTTTCTTTGTTGAAAGCTATTGTGTGCACTCAATCACTCACTTAGGTTGTTTATATTATTGAATGTACATGTCCTAACTCCTCATCACTGGCTCACTAAGTCAGCGTCACATGCTATACTCCATTGGATATTTTTAGATATTTTTAGATTTGTTTATTATATATATATATTTTTTTTTTTTGTTAAGTCAGACATGGATCCATGCGTCTGATTGCCATTTGTAAATTTTTATATGTATTAAAATGTACCTTTTACTAGCCTTTTAAGCTTTTTAGCGCTTACTCTCTCCCCATTTTAACTTTTGTATTGTTAGCCTACTAGGAGGCTATATAGTTAGTAAGCTTAAGGCCCTGGGTGTAGCGCTCGGTCCACTTCTCCTGTTCTTATAGATTACTCTTGATTTGTGAGTCATCTCTAATCTGCTCAGCTAGCGGTTCTATGGCCAACGCAAATAACAGGGGCGACAGTTATATTAAAGGAAGTAGACTGGAAACCAAGTCCTCTCACTAAAGCGGAGGGGGTAGAGTAGAGGGCCTTAATCGCCATGATCAAATCGCTAGGGAATCAGAAATTCCTGAGGACTTCCCATAAGAACTGCCAACGCACCCGATCGAAAGCCTTCTCGGCATCTAGTGAGATGATAGACAATGGCCTATGGAGGCTAGAGGAGAGGCTGAGGATGTTTAATAAGTGCTTGGTATTATTGGGGCCCTCCCGTTGTGGGACAAATCCTACCTGATTTGGATTGATGAGGTGTGGTAGGAAACTCACTACCCGATTAGCTAATAACTTAGAATAGAACTTTATGTTGGTGTTAATGAGGGATATTGGCCTATAACTGGCTCACAACGAGGGATCTTTATTTAGTTTAAGTATAGTTATAATGGTAGTTTCAAGAAATTCTTTCCGAATGTTGTCCTCTTCTCGAGCAAGATTATAGAGCCTGAGTAGTGGGGGAGAGCTCACGGATAAAGATTTTATAAAAGTGGACTGGGAAGCCGTCTGGATTTGAAGGATTTTGAATTTTTGATCACTTGTTGTATTTCCGTAAGGGAAAAAGGCAAGCTTAACAGGTCGCGCTCTTCTGAGGAAAGTGTGGGGAGATTTAAGGACTCTAGATATTTGCGAATGTTTTCCGGGGAAGACTCCTGAGGCGTTTATGTTATAGAATTTTGAGTAGTATTTGGCGAATTCTTCACCTACTTGGGATGGAATTTTAAGGAGGGAATGTGGAGATTGTATACTGTGAATACGCGAGACACCAACTCTGTTTCTGAGTTTGTTGGCCAGAAGGGTATCTGCCTTATTACTTTTGTAATAAAACAGTTGTTTCAATTTGGTTAGATTGATTTGGGTCATATGGAGCTCTATTTGAGAGATATGATTCTTGATATTAACAATTTAAAGTGTTAGGGCTGTTGATGGAGTGACTATGTTTTGTGTTTCTAAATCTCTAAGCTTGATGTGGGCTTGCGACAGGGTTAATCCAGCTTGCTTTCTAAGGTGCGCTTGTTTGCCTATCATGAGCCCCCTAATAGTTGTTTTCACAGCACCCCATAGAATATCATCTCTAACTAGTGTGTTATCATTAATTTGTAAAAAATGCATGAGTTCCTTATGAAGCTCCTCTCTAAATGGCACATCTCCAAGGAGATGGTGAGGCATGCGCCAGGGGGCTCTAGTGTGTGGGGTGTTTGCCGACTGTATATCGGCCAGAACATGATTGTTGTCTGACCAGGCACAAAGAGAGATGTTGACTTGCGTAATAAGGTCTCAGCCGTGGAGAAAATGTAATCTAGTCTAGCGTATTGCTTGTGCGGGTGTGAGAAATGCATGTAGTCTTTGTCTTTAGGGTGACAGCTCTCCAAACATCATAGTAGCCTGAGCAGGACATTAAATTGCGGAACCTACTAGCTAAGAGTTCAGCGGATGAGTGTGTCTTGTCTGTGTTAACAGATTTCCTATCAGCTCTAGGATCCCAGACCATATTAAAATCCCCAGCCATGATGACTCTACCCTGCTTGACCTGATCAATTATATTATGAAGGATACATTTCAGATATTTGGGCTGGTGGTTATTGAGGATGTAAACAGAGGCCAGTGTATATACCACATGGTTCAATTTACAAATCAGAATGACGTATCTCGATTAAGTGTCCTTAATGACCTGGATAGACTCAAATGCAAGCCGCTTATGGAGTAGGATGGCAGTACCTCTGGCTTTCTAAGTGAAAGGGGCATATTCGATGTGAGTATAGGACTTGGAGGAAAGTCTAAGAGGTTCGTTCGCTAACTAATGCGTTTCCTGAAGGAAAACAATGTCAGGGTTATGGTGTGTTAATGAACGTAGTAAGAGACTACGCTTGTGAGGGGAGTTGAGTCCTCTGGCATTATGAGTAAAAATTCTTAGAGTAGACTGAGCCATGCATCAGGATGTAGGGACAATGAAGGTGAAGTATAGCAACTGCTGAATATGGGATAGGTGGAGGGGAGGAGGAAGGGGATGAGGTATGATGCATCAGGATGTAGGGACAATGAAGGTGAAGTATAGTAACTGCTTAGTATGGGATAGGTGGAGGGGAGGGGGAAGGGGATGAGGTATGTAAGGTGGGAAAGACACTAAAAAAGCATCTAAAAATGTAGTGGAAATAGTCCACCTTAAAGGAACCCTAGAATGGACTTCTAAGTGGGGGGAGAACACTATGCTCAAGAGCAGATGAGAAAGGGCCAGAACGCCAGCCCCACTCTAAAAAACTTGTGTCAATAAGTAGTAAACAGTAAAACCTAAGTTAAACAGTAAAACATAGTGCAAAAACATTGTGAAGAGTGTATTTCTGAATACATATATTGAAGGACAAGTGACATCAGTCCAGAAAAAACATTTTTAGAGGAGTACATCTGTACCTTCAGATGTGTACAATAAATAAAAGGTCCAGATTGAGTATAAAGCTACCAGGCCATCCAGGCCCGGTAAGGAGGTAGTAAAGTATTCAGTGAGATCCTAATCACCTGTTCAGTAGATCAAGCGGTAGCCCCAGGAAGTCTGAGAGAGTAAAGTGATTTCTGCAATTTAGGACGCTTCAGTCTTTGATCCTTTGCAGACCATTCAGGTGCTGAGGCGTGTAGATTAGGGTGCAAAGGAACTTGTACAGTTGGGGGTTCCTGCAGGAGACCCCAAGATGTGAGGAGAGAGAGTCCCTGAGAGACAGTGGAGGTCACAAATGTTTGATTGTCCTTGGTGATGATAAGTCTAGTGGGGTAACCTCATCTGTACCTGAGGTTGGCTTTTCGTAGTGTAGTAGTAACAGGTTGGAACTGTCGGCATTGCTGGAGGTTGTGGGCAGACAGGTCAGAGAGGAGTTGGACATCTCTGAATCTATCGCTCAGAATTGGTTTCTTGAAGGCAGCTTGCATCAGCCGATCTTTATACAGGAAGCTGTGAAAGCACTCTATGACATCTCTTGGCTTGTCCGGGGCCATCATCTTAGGGCCCTGTGAGCTCGCTCTATAGTGCCTGTTAATCCCTTGGGAGAGCCAACTAGCTCCTGAAATAGAGCCTGCAGGTAGTCCAATAAGTCAGCTGGCGAGACAGATTCTGGGATGCCTCGTAATCTTATGTTGTTGCACCTGGACCTGTCTTCCACGTCTGCTAGCTTGAATTCCAATTGTGAAATTTGCTCAGCTAGGTTTTCTGAGTACGATAGTAGGCTTGATTGGTTCACGACTATATCATTCTGCTTACGCTCCAACGCATTCTCCGATTTTAGAGATCTCCTTCTTCAATTCAGCTTAGCTTCGCTGGATCTCATGGGTAATAGATCGGGTCTGAGCGGCCAGCAACTTCTTGAGTGTAGATTCCGTAATAAAGTGCTGAGAGGCAGCAACAGACTGTGTGCTAGACAGGGACTCCTCATTCTGAGAGTCAGAGTCACTCATTTCTCTGTGGGGCTCCATGGCCGAATCTTAAGTCGACTGTGTAAAATGATCATATACTGTTTTTTTTTATTTAGAGTTAGGCTTGGGGTGCTTCCTGGCTGAGTGAGGCATTGTGGATAGAGCTCAGCCACCAGTACAGAGATCCTGTAATGAGCAGCTATGCAAATAAGAGATATACACACCACTGTTAGGGGATAAACAGATTCATTGACATTCCTGTTATTACACGTATACCTTCAGAACGGGGCTGGGCAGCATGACTCAAATAGGGCTACATCACGATATCTGTAGCCCATTATTACCTTTCAGATGACACATAAAACAAGGCAGCTTAGTGAGTGAGCTGATACGGTACTGGGTAAATTAATCTGCTAAGGACTCAGTATGCCTGTCACCTATCAGCGTGCAAAAATCATCACTCAATAAGGGCCTAAAGACCCCCTCTTAACTCTGGCAATAGGGGATATGACCCGAAGGAAGGGAAAAAGGGAGGGGGAAGTGACCAGCACAGAAGAGTCTCAAAGGGATCTCACAAGTCACAGTGCACAAAAGGAAATTTCAGCCTAAAACACACCGTAAGCAAGGCATATGAAAACAAGCACAGAAGTATATAACATAACACAGGGGCCCTGTGGGAGCAAGATGTTAGATTAACTAGCAAAATATAGCTACACTATGGGTTAATGTCCCAAAGACAGTGAAGCTGACGCAGCAGCTATTGTATTATGAAAGTTATTCCTAGTACAATATTGAGACCAGGACAACTTATGTGAGAGTTATTTCTGATGGCTCCGTGGGGAGGAATTAACAACAGCACTAATCAACGTGGATGACTTCTTTTAAAAAACACCTCCAAAAGTTCCAAGGAATGGGGTAGCATATATGAGGGGCGTCTTTGAGGGCAAGAGCTATAGAGTGATATTATGGGGATCAATAATGATGATAATGGCACAGATCTCACCTGGGATCTCTAGGATGACAGCTTCTCCGGAACAACAACCCTCTTGGTAAGTATAGGCCCAGGAGGACCTCACCAGACCTACACAGTTTGATAAAATGCACCACTGGGAGCCGCTGTGTTCTTTCAATCCTTCTCCGGAAGCCCATTTAGGTGCCTTGAGGATAGCTAGCTGCCTAATATCCAAGGAGATGGCAGGTTATCTCCCTCTCTGAAAACTCCATAGACCCTGCTGGTGGACGTCTCCTTCTCTCCCAGGAGGCCACTAAGATGTCCGTGGTTCCCGCCCAAAAGGCTGTTGGCAAGTGCCGGAGGTCTTCGCAACAATCTGCACTTTCTCACGGCTCCTCTGTCAGCCCCCTTTTGTCTGCTTCCTCTCACACCAGTGTTCCGCTGGGGTGTTATGCGGCCTTCTGACCTGATCGGTGCCGGTATATGACTAGGCCACTCACATGGATGGAGGACTTTGTGATCTCACTGGATGTGTAGACCGCTGTGGACCCCACTGCTCAGCTACACTGTAGGTATGGCCCAATCTGCAGCTCCAAGCGGGATCCCCGACCGTCCGGAGCCTAGTGGGTAATGTCCCTGCGGTATGAGTAGCTGCGTTTCGTCCTCACACTGGGTAGGGTTATAATTTACTCAGTTGGATTCACCAGAAATCACCCTGCAGATGGCGGTTATATAAGCTGTGGGCAGGATATATACCCCACTTCAGATATAGTTTGCCCAAATAGTTTTTTTTGTAAGGGTTTTTATGTGGCGAAAGCCCGGAGCTCCGTGGAGTGTGCTTCTGCTCAGCACGGCGGTTAGCTCTGCCCCCCCACCCAAAATGCAATTTTTATAAATGCTATGCAGGTTAGGTCACTAAAAAAGAAATATCATTTCCACTTTTTGTCTGCCTCTTCATCTGATGGTGCTGTTCTGGCGGCAGCTAGTCACTAAAGTTATTCAGGGTTGCATCGATACATAGTATTATAGATTGAAAAATAAATCTCAAGTTCAACCTTGCACACATTCCTGTTACTGGTGCTGATCCAAAAAAAGGGAAAAAGATCACAAGGCATTTTCCAATTGTGCCTAAAAAGGAAAAAAAATCCTTCTCGGACTGCAAAGAGGCAATCTGGATTTCACATTATATTAGCAAGATATATTGTCAATACAAACTGTTAAATACCTGGTATGTCTTCTTCCACCAAAAAAGCAACCTGCCCTTAAAAAAAATAAAAAAAATTGTCAATCAATTTACTAAAACCACCTCATTAGGCAGATAATTCATATCCTTATTGTTCTTATTATAGAAGAACCCATTACGCTGCTTGCTGTAGGTACAATTTCCATTCCTCAAGTCTCAATGGATACCTTTTGTACGAGTCCTATTGATGAACAGGCCTATTGTGAATTGCTTAAACGGCATTGCATATATTTTTATTGATGCGGTCAAATCTCCTAGGAGATGCCTCTTTTCCAGTATAAATAACTACAGCCTTTACAACCTTTTTCATATAGCAAATCTAACCGTCCCCTTATCAGTTTTTTCAACGTCCTCTTCATTTTTTCCAGTCCTCAAAATTGCTCTGCATATTTAAATATGGGGCGTCTTCCCATTGATCTATAAATAGGCGAAATAATATTTTTATCAAGTGGAATTTAATAACCCGTTTTATACATGACAGTATCTTAATGGCAGTTCCTGACTGGACATTACATCTATGTCTGTTATCTACAATAACTCCGAAGTCCACATTTAATCATATCACATTTAGGGCTAGATTGTGAATGGAGCACAAACTAGCTCTCCCACTCTATGCGTTAAATTAGCTAGAAGTGAGCTTTTTGCGTGTGTTGGATTGCACGCAAGTTGAAAAAGGTTTGAAGTATCGCAAACAATTTTACATATTGCCCCATAAGCTTCAATGGAGGAGGAGTGAAAAAAACCAACCCCCCCCCCTTACTTGCGCACAGACCCAATCACGTTTACTCAAGTACGCTAAACCTACATGAAAAAAGAATGTCTCACATTTCCCAATGTTCTTCACATAGCAGAATAATGTATATATAAAGGTTGGTCTGAGGAAGGGGCTAATGACCCCACCAACATCACTTGAATAAAGAACTCTTTGTGTATAAGTCCAGTGAGTGCGGGAATTGAAATACGAATTGGAAATTATCATTGTTTACTGAAAGACTGGCTGATGTAAGATGAACGTGAGAGTGCAAATCCTCCTAAACTCTGAAATTATATATATATATATATATATATATATATATATATATATATATATAGTATATATACAGTATCTCACAAAAGTGAGTACACCCTCACATTTTTGTATATATTTTATTATATCTTTTCATGTGACAACACTGAAGAAATGGCAATTTGATACAATGTAAAGTAGTGAGTGTACAGCCTGTATAACAGTGAACATTTGCTGTCCCCCTCAAAATAACTCATACACACAGCCATTTTCCCTTCCCATGTGACTTATTTAGTGTTACAAAGTCTCAGGTGTGAATGGGGAGCAGGTTGTGTTAAATTTGGTATTATCGCTCTCACACTCTTTCATACTGGTCACTAAAAGTTCAACATGGCACCTCATGGCAAAGAACTCTCTGAGGATCTGAAAAAAAGAATTGTTCCTCTACATAAAGATGACCTAGGCTATAAGAAGATGCTAAGACCCTGAAACTGAGCTGCAGCACGGTGGGCAAGACCATACAGCGGGTTTCACAGACAGGTTTCACTCAGAACAAGGCCTAGCCCATGGTCGACCAAAGGAAATTTATGTGCACGTGCTCCAGCGTCATATCCAGAAGTTGTCCTTTGGGAAATAGATGTATGAGTGCTGGTCAGCATTGCTGGCAGAGGTTGTAGAGGGGCGGGGGTGAGCCTGTCAGTGCTCAGGACCATACCCTGCACACTGCATCAAATTGTGTCTGCAGGGCTGTCATCCGAGGAAGTAAGCCTCTTCTAAAAATGATGCACAAGAAAAACCGCAAACAGTTTGCCGAAGACAAGCAGACGTAAGGACATGGATTACTGGAACCATGTCCTGTGGTCAATGTAACCAAGATAACTTATTTGGTTCAGATGGTTTCAAGCGTGTGTGGCGGCAACCAGGTGAGGAGCACAAAGACAAGTGAGTCTTGACAACATGTACTGTGACATACTAAAGCAGAGCATGATACCCTCCCCTTTGGAGACTGGGCCGCAGGGCAGTATTCCAACGTGTTAACTACCCCAAACACACCTCCAAGACGACCACTGCCTTGCTAAAGAAGCTGAGGGTAAAGGTGATGGACCTGGCCAAGCATGTGCTCCAGACCTAAACCCATATTGAGCATCTGTGGGGCATCCTCAAACGGAATGTGGGGAGGGGTCTCTAACATCCACCAGCTCTGTGATGTCATCGTGGAGGAGTGGAAGTGGACTCCAGTGGTAACCTGTGAAGCTCTGGTGAGCTCCATGCCCAAGAGAGTTAAGGCAAGTGCTGGAAAATAATGGTGGCCACACAAAATATGACACTTTGGGCCAATTTGGACATTTCCACTTAGGGGGGTGTACTAACTTTTGTTGCCAACGTTTAGTCATTAATGACTGTGTGGTTGAGTTATTTTGAGGGGGACAGCAAATTTGCACTGTTATACAGGCTGTTCACTCACTATTTTACATTGTAGCAAAGTGTAATTTCTTTAGTGTTGTTCACATGAAAAGATGTAATAAAATATTTACAAAAATGTGGAGTGGTGTACTCACTTTTGTGAGATACTGTATATAATATTATATATATATAATATATATATATATATTTATAATATATATAGTCATGGCCAGAAACCCCTGCATTTCTGTCAGATAATGCACCACTTCACCCAGAAAATTGTTGCAATTAAAAAATTTAGGCATTCTCATGTTTATTTCTTTTGTTTATATTGAGTTTGACACAAAAAGTGGGGGAAAAAAGCCAAATCTGACACGTTCCACGCAAAACTCCAAAACTGACTGGACAAAATTATTGGCACCTTTCTCAAAATTGTAAGAAATAATTGCATTCTAAGATTGTGATGCTCCTGTAATTTGTAAATTCCCCTGTATCAATTAACAGGTGCGGGACAATTAAAGAGGATCACACAACCAGTTAAAATGGTGAAAAATTAACTTAACCTTTATAGTGTGTGTCTCTGTGTGCCACACTGAGCATGGGAGAAGAGAAAGAGCAGAAAAGAATTGTTCTAAGGATTTGAGAACAAAAATAGTGGAAAAGCATGGACAATCTCAAGGTTACAAGTCAATCTCCAGAGATCTTAATGATGCTGTGTCCACTGATGCACAACATTGTCAATAAGTTTACAGCCCATGGCACTGTAGCTAATCTCCTGGATGTGGACAAAGAGAAAAATTGATCAAAGATTGCAACGAAGGGATTGTTCGATTGGTGAATAAAGGAACATCGATCAACTTCAGACAAATTTAAGCTGAACTTCAGGGCACAGGGGTACAAATGTGTCAGCTCGCACTAATACATCGTCATCTGGAATGAAAGGGACACTATGATAGGAGACCCAGGAGCACCCCACTGCTGACACAGAAACATAAAAAAGCAAGATTGTAGTTTGCCAAAACTTACCTGAGGAAATCAAAATTATTTTGGGAGAATGTACTGTGGACAGGCAAAAAAAAAATTACAACTATTTTGGTAAAGCCCATCCTTCCTACTGTTTTAGTGAAAAATAACATGAGGGCTTTAAAAGAAAAGAATACAGTCTCTACAGTCAAACATGGTGGAGGTTCACTGATTTTTTTGGGGTTGGCTGTTGTTGCCACTGGATATCCAAAGAATTATGCGGTGCATGTAGGGCCTAGTGTCAGAAAGTTGGGTCTCTGTCAGAGGTCATGGGTCTTACAGCAAGGGACAAGGGACACAAGCACACGCAAAAGACACCCAGAAATGGTGCAAAGACAAAGCACTGGAGAGTACTGGAACTGGCCAGCAATGAGTCCAGATCTCAATCCCTTAGAGAATCTGTGGAGAGATCTCAAAACAGCAGATGGAAAAATGAACCCCTTCCAATTTGAGGAGACCTGGAGCAGTTGGCGAAAGGAAGAGTGGTCCAAAATTCCCAGTAGATAGGTGTAAGAAACTCATTGATGGTTACAGGAACAGGGGCAGACTGAGACCAACCAGGGGCCCCCGGGCAAAATTGTGGCAGGACCCCCACCTCTTCTTTGCTCCACCTACCTACCTCCTCTGGCCCCTCTTCTACCATTATTGCCCTTCCCACCTCATATGCCCCTCCTCAACACGCTTTTAATTGCCATTTAAAGAGGACCATTTTTTCCTTAAATATTTTTAATAAGAACTAAATAATGTAAATTATCAAGTGCTTGTGCAAAAAAAAATTCCCCCTGCCTTAAGGGTAAAACTTTCTATACCTTACCTGCTATGTGATGCAATACCTTTTACCCAATCAACACACGGACACCAGTTATGGGAGAAAAAACCCCTCCGGGGACAAGGGTTGCATTTATTAAAGAATAACTTAATACTTAAACTTATATAACTTAATAATAATAACTTAGCGTTGGCCGGCAAGAACATCCCTGTCCTACAACTCCTAAGGAAAGGGGGTGTGACCGTCATTAAGGGAATGGGGGGGGCTCCCCCCCATTCTGACAGCCTGCAGGGGCTTTTTATAGGATGGGATCGGGCAGCGAGCCACAGAGCGTCAGCCCTTGCGGCTGACGCTTGATGTGCTCGCCTGTCCCCCTCCTCTTTTCCACCCCGCCAGGCTGCCCCAACCGAAGATTTGTTACACCCACTGCTGCCGCCGCAACAGGAAACATGACATCATGTTCCTACCTGAAACTGGAGTTGAGGGGACCCCCAAACTCCTAAGGACAAAGGTTTCCTCGGGCCAAAAAGACTGTTAGTTCCGAAGGAGGGTCCCCTAAGAGCAAAAGACAGCACTTTGGGCTTACTATAGGTCCGAATGATTTATTCAGCCTTGAACTGTCCCCCTCACTCTCTGCAGCACCTTTTGCACTGTGTACATTTTCCATCACTTCATATAACACGTGCTGTGCCTAGCTATTTTCTGTGGTGCTGCTGGTACTCTATCATTTATGCCAAAGTTGCCTCAGGCCTAATAATGACACAAAGCTGTCTATAAGACGGCTAATGCAGATAGGAGACACATAAACAATATATACAGACACTTGCAAAACACATTCACACAAATACTTGAATATGTGCAGGGGTGAAAATATACCACAATATCTATTATGTCAGGAGGAAAAGTTTACTAGTAATCTATGAACTGCACAGCTTCTTGGACAAACATATTCCTTTAACCCCCTTTGGTGGCATCCAAGAAACAGCTGAGAGGGCATTGCTATTACAAAGAAAGTTTCCTATCCCCGTCTTTTATTTTTCAGAATACAACTTCTAAAAATATACATAAAATAATAGGATGCAAAAGTTTGTTTGCTATGAGGTTAAGCGTGGAGGACAAGATTATATTTGAGTGTTCTGCTGAGCGGGTCTGTTTTTTTATACAGCACATCGGGCCATCTGTATAGTCTCAGCCCGGCCCAGGGCCCGCGCCTGGAACACTAAGTGCAGCTCGCTCCTTGCTCTGTCTGACAGCAGGAGCGAGCTGCACTGTGTATAATGGCGTGGCCGGGCTCGGGCTGTGACTATACAGCTGGCCCGATGTGCTGGGTAAAAAAACAGGACCCACTCAGAAGAGCACAGAGAGCGGGGGCTGAAAAACGACATATTTTAAAAAAGATTCAAAGGTAATAAAAGGGTTTATAACGATAACACTAAAATATCCCCTTCTTTTATTTTTCAGAATACAACTTCTAAAAATATACATAAATAATAGGATGCAAAAGTTTGTTTGCAATGAGTTAAGCGTGGAGAGCAAGATTTATATTTATGTGTTCTGCTGTGTAAAAAAACAGACCACTCAGAAGAGCACAGAGGAGCGGGGCTGAAAAAAACGGACATATTTTAAAAAAAATTCAAAAGGTAATTAAGCGTGGAGAGCAAGATTTATATTTATGTGTTTGTGCTGTGTAAAAAAACAGACCCACTCTGAAGAGCACAGAGTAGCGGGGCTGAAAAACGGGACCATATTTTAAAAAAATTCAAAGGTAATAAAAGGGTTTATAACGATAACACTAAAATAATGGTTTATATAATTCTGCTCTATGTGCAGAATTATATAACATTATTTTTAGGTTTACTGACACTTTAAGTGTTAAAAGCAAAGCCATAAATTACCTTTTATTGATAATTAATAAGTATTTATTAACACTATTGTAATTGTATAAAGACTTCAACTTCAGCCGTTTATACATAATACCCCCAGAAGCCAGACAGTTCTGCTCCTGCATTTCCTGCAATCTTAGCTTATAACCATTTGTTGTAGCCATGCATTAATCACTTTGTCAGACATAACTGGAGGGCCGTCTTTAATATTGACTGGACCCTGGGCGAAAATTTTCTTGGGCCCCCCCCCATGCAATTTCGCTCTCCACCCCAAACATCCCAAAAAACAACTGAATCATTTTTTTTTAATTATTAGCCCAGCAGTGGATTATCCACTGCTGAGCTAATCAGTTAAAAAAATTAAATAAATTGCAATATGTGAAACTGGACCTAAGCAGTACTAATAAGTAAATAAATATATAAATTCCTCCACTGTGTATTCATTTAATATTCTTTCTTTCATGTAATTAGCAAGAGTCCATGAGCTAGTGACGTATGGGATATACATTCCTACCAGGAGGGGCAAAGTTTCCCAAACCTCAAAATGCCTATAAATACACCCCTCACCACACCCACAATTCAGTTTTACAAACTTTGCCTCCGATGCAGGTGGTGAAGTAAGTTTGTGCTAGATTCTACGTTGATATGCGCTCCGCAGCAAGTTGGAGCCCGGTTTTCCTCTCAGCGTGCAGTGAATGTCAGAGGGATGTGAGGAGAGTATTGCCTATTTGAATGCAGTGATCTCCTTCTACGGGGTCTATTTCATAGGTTCTCTGTTATCGGTCGTAGAGATTCATCTCTTACCTCCCTTTTCAGATCGACGATATACTCTTATATATACCATTACCTCTGCTGATTCTCGTTTCAGTACTGGTTTGGCTTTCTACAAACATGTAGATGAGTGTCCTGGGGTATGTAAATCTTATTTTCTGTGACACTCTAAGCTATGGTTGGGCACTTTGTTTATAAAGTTCTAAATATATGTATTCAAACATTTATTGCCTTGACTCAGAATGTTCAACTTTCCTTATTTTTCAGACAGGTCAGTTTCATATTTGGGATTATGCATTTAAATTATTCATTTTTTCTTACCTTCAAAAATTTGACTCTTTTTTCCCTGTGGGGCTGTTAGGCTCGCGGGGGCTGAAAATGCTTCATTTTATTGCGTCATTCTTGGCGCGGACTTTTTTTGGCGGCAAAAATTCTCCGTTTGCGTCATTTTTGACGTTATTTTGCGCCAAAAATGTGGCGTTCCGGATGTGGCGTCATTTTTGGCGCCAAAAGCTATTTAGGGCCGCCAAATAATGGTGGGCGGTCTTATTTGGCGCTAAAAAATATGGGCGTCGCTTTTGTCTCCACATTATTTCAGTCTCATTTTTATTGCTTCTGGTTGCTAGAAGCTTGTTCTTTGGCATTTTTCCCATTCCTGAAACTGTCATTTAAGGAATTTGATCAATTTTGCTTTATATGTTGTTTTTTCTCTTACATATTGCAAGAGTGTCTCACGTTGCATCTGAGTCAGAAAGATACTACAGGAAAATCGCTGTTTAGTGCTGGATCTACCAAAGCTAAGTGTATCTGCTGTAAACTTTTGGTAGCTATTCCTCCGGCTGTTGTTTGTATTAATTGTCATGACAAACTTGTTAATGCAGATAATATTTCCTTTAGTAAAGTACCATTGTCTGTTGCAGTTCCTTCAACATCTAAGGTGCAGAATGTTCCTGATAACATAAGAGATTTTGTTTCTGAATTCATCAAGAAGGCTATGTCCTGTAGTTCTCCTTCTAGTAAACGTAAAAATCTTTAAAAACTTCTCTCCCTACAGATGAATTTTTAAATGAACATCATCATTCTGATTTTGATGACTCTTCTGGTTCAGAGGATTCTGTTTCTGAGATTGATGCTGATAAATCTTCATATTTATTTAAAATGGAATTTATTCGTTCTTTACTTAAAGAAGTATTAATGCTTTAGAAATAGAGGATTCTGTCCTCTTGATACTAATTCGAAACGTTTAGATAAGGTATTTAAATCTCCTTGGTTATTCCAGAAGTTTTTCCCTGTTCCTAATGCTATTTCTGCAGTAATTTCCAAAGAATGGGATAAATTGGGTAATTCATTTACTCCTTCTAAACGTTTTAAGCAATTATATCCGTGTACCGGTCTGACAGGTTAGAATTTTGGGACAAAATCCCTAGAGTTGATGGGGCTATTTCTACCTTGCTAAACGTACTACCATTCCTACGTCAGATGGTACTTCGTTTAAAGATCTTTAGATAGGAAAATTGAATCCTTTCTAAGAAAGCTTATCTGTGTTCAGGTAATCTTCTTAGACCTGCTATATCATTGGCTGATGTTGCTGCAGCTTCAACTTTTGGTTGAAACTTTAGCGCCAACAAGTAACAAATCATGATTCTCATGATATTATTATTCTTCTTCAGCATGCTAATAATTTTATCTGTGATGCCATTTTTGATATTATCAAGTTGATGTCAGGTTTATGTCTCTAGCTATTTTAGCTAGAAGAGGCTTTATGGCTTAAGACTTGGAATGCTGATATGCTTCTAAATCAACTCTACTTTCCATTTCTTTCCAGGGTAACAAATTATTTGGTTCTCAGTTGATCTATTATCTCAACTGTTACTGGTGGGAAAGGAACTTTTTTACCACAGGATAAAAAATCTAAAGGTAAAAACAGGGCTTAATAATCGTTTTCGTTCCTTTCGTTTCAACAAAGAACAAAAGCCTGATCCTTCATTCTCAGGAGCAGTTCAGTTGGAAACCATCTCCAGTCTGGAATAGATCCAAGCCTGCTAGAAAGGCAAAGCCTGCTTCTAAGTCCACATGAAGGTGCGGGCGCCTCATTCCAGCTCAGCTGGTAGGGGCGGGTTACGTTTTTTCAAAGAAATTTGGATCAATTCTGTTCACAATCTTTGGATTCAGAACATTGTTCAGAAGGGGTACAGAATTGGTTTCAAGATGAGACCTCCTGCAAAGAGATTTTTTCTTTCCCGTGTCCCAGTAAATCCAGTAAAAGCTCAAGCATTTCTGAATTGTGTTTCAGATCTAGAGTTGGCTGTAGTAATTATGCCAGTTCCAGTTCCGGAACAGGGATGGGGTTTTATTCAAATCTCTTCATTGTACCAAAGAAGGAGAATTCCTTCAGACCAGTTCTGGATCTAAAAATGATGAATCGTTATGTAAGGATACCAACGTTCAAGATGGTAACTGTAAGGACTATCTTGCCTTTTGTTCAGCAAGGAATTATATGTTCACAATAGATTTCAGGATGCATATCTGCATATTCCGATTCATCCAGATCATTATCAGTTCCTGAGATTCCTCTTTTATGGACAAGCATTACCAGTTTGTGCGTCTACCCGTTGGCCTAGCTACAGCTCCAAGAATTTTTTCAAAGGTTCTCGGTGCCCTTTCTGTCTGTAATCAGAGAACAGGGTATTGTGGTATTTCCTTATTTGGACGATATCTTGGACTTGCTCAGTCTTTACAGTTTAGCAGAATCTCATACGAATCGACTTGTGTTGTTTCTTCAAGATCATGGTTGGAGGATCAATTTACCAAAAAGTTCTTTGATTCCTCAGACAAGGGTAACCTTTCTGGGTTTCCAGATAGATTCAGTGTCCATGACTCTGTCTTAACAGACAAGAGACGTCTAAAAATTGATTGCAGCTTGTCGAAACCTTCAGTCACAATCATTCCCTTCGGTAGCCTTATGCATGGAAATTCTAGGTCTTATGACTGCTGCCATCGACGCGATCCCCTTTGCTCTGTTTTCACATGCGACCTCTTCAGCTCTGTATGCTGAATCAATGGTGCAAGGATTACACAAAGATATCTCAATTAATATCTTTAAAACCGATTGTACGACACTCTCTAACGTGGTGGACAGATCACCATTGTTTAATTCAGGGGGCTTCTTTTGTGCTTCCGACCTGGACTGTAATTTCAACAGATGCAAGTCTCACAGGTTGGGGAGCTGTGTGGGGATCTCTGACGGCACAAGGAGTTTGGGAATCTCAGGAGGTGAGATTACCGATCAATATTTTGGAACTCCGTGCAATTTTCAGAGCTCTTCAGTTTGGCCTCTTCTGAAGAGAGAATCGTTCATTTGTTTTCAGACAGACAATGTCACAACTGTGGCATACATAAATCATCAAGGAGGGGACTCACAGTCCTCTGGCTATGAAAGAAGTATCTCGAATTTTGGTTTGGGCGGAATCCAGCTCCTGTCTAATCTCTGCGGTTCATATCCCAGGGTATAGACAATTGGGATCGGATTATCTCAGTCACCAAACGTTGCATCCGGGCGAATGTCTCTTCACCCAGAGGTATTTCTTCAGATTGTTCAAATGTGGGAAACTTCCAGAAATAGATTTGATGGCATCTCATCTAAACAAGAACTTCCCAGGTATCTGTCCAGATCGGGATCCTCAGGCGAGGCAGTGGATGCATTATCACTTCCTTGGAAGTATCATCCTGCCTATATCTTTCCGCCTCTAGTTCTTCTTCCAAGAGTAATCTCCAAGATTCTGAAGGAATGCTCATTTGTTCTGCTGGTAGCTCCGGCATGGCCTCACAGGTTTTGGTATGCGGATCTTGTCCGGATGGCCTCTTGCCCAACCGTGGACTCTTCCGTTTAAGACCAGACCTTCTGTCTCAGGTCCTTTTTTCCATCAGGATCTGAAATCCTTAAATTTAAAGGTATGGAGATTGAACGCCTTGATTCTTGGTCAAAGAGGTTTCTCTGACTCTGTGATTAATACTATGTTACAGGCTCGTAAATCTGTATCTAGAAGAGTATATTATAGAGTCTGGAAGACTTATATTTCTTGTGTCTTTCTCATCATTTTTCTTGGCATTCTTTTAGAATACCGAGAATATTACAGTTTCTTCAGGATGGTTTAGATAAGGGTTTGTCCGCAAGTTCCTTGAAAGGACAAATCTCTGCTCTTTCTGTTCTTTTTCACAGAAAGATTGCTATTCTTCCTGATATTCATTGTTTTGTACAAGCTTTGGTTCGTATAAAGCCTGTCATTAAGTCAATTTCTCCTCCTTGGAGTTTGAATTTGGTTCTGGGGGCTCTTCAAGCTCCTCCATTTGAACCTATGCAGTCATTGGACATTAATTACTTTCTTGGAAAGGTTTTGTTCCTTTTGGCCATCTCTTCTGCCAGAAGAGTTTCTGATTATCTGCTCTTCTTGTGAGTCTCCTTTTCCTGATTTTTCATCAGGATAAGGCGGTGTTGCGAACTTCTTTTGAATTTTTACCTAAAGTTGTGAATTCCAACAACATTAGTAGAGAAATTGTGGTTCCTTCATTATGTCCTAATCCTAAGAATTCTAGAGGAGAAATCGTTGCATTCTTTGGATGTTGTTAGAGCTTTGAAATATTTATGTTGAAGCTACTAAATCTTTCCGATAGACTTCTAGGTCTATTTGTTATCTTTTCCGGTTCTAGAAAAGCCAGAAAGCTTCTGCCATTTCTTTGGCATCTTGGTTGAAATCTTTAATTCATCTTGCCTATGTTGAGTCGGGTAAAAACTCCGCCTCAGAGGATTACAGCTCATTCTACTTAGGTCAGTTTTCTACTTCCTGGGCGTTTAGAATGAAGCTTCGGTTGATCAGATTTGCAAAGCAGCAACTTAGTCCTCTTTGCATACTTTTACTAAATTATACCATTTTGATGTATTTTCTTCTTCTGAAGCAGTTTTGGTAGAAAAGTACTTCAGGCAGGCGGTTTCAGTTTGAATCTTCTGCTTATGTTTTTCATTAAACTTTATTTTGGGTTGTGATTATTTTCAGCAGGAATTGCTGTCTTTATTTTATCCCTCCCTCTCTAGTGACTCTTGTGTGGAAAGATCCACATCTGGGGTAATCATTATCCCATACGTCACTAGCTCATGAACTCTTGCTAATTACATGGAAAGAAAACATAATTTATGTAAGAACTTACCTGATAAATTCATTTCTTTCATATTAGCATAAAGTCCATGAGGCCCGCCCTTTTTTTGTGGTGGTTATGAGTTTATATAAAGCACAATTATTCCAATCCTTATTTTATATGCTTTCACATTTTTTTTTTATCACCCCACTTCTTGGCTATTCGTTAAACTGAATTGTGGGTGTGGTGAGGGGGTGTATTTATAGGCATTTTGAGGTTTGGGAAACTTTGCCCCTCCTGTAGGAATGTATATCCCATACGTCACTAGCTCATGGACTCTTGCTAATATGAAAGAAATGAATTTATCAGGTAAGTTCTTACATAAATTATGTTTTTGAATGTGATTCTGGTGTGAGGTTAGCTGGTTAAAGAGATTTAGGGCAGCCAACAGGAGCAAAGCAAGGGTAAAGACTGAGGGAGGAAGCATGGAAGGGCAGTATAAGTTTACTGACTGGAACAGCAGAACTACTACGGGAAGCTGTAAAATCTGAGACAGAGAGAGAAACAAAAACTATAAAAATAAACCTTACATAATATGTGAAGTATCAGCATGACACTATACATCAGCCACAGCAGCACATGTCCCTTCTTTGCTAGGAACAAGTTCCCTCTCACCTTGCACGAGACAATGCTGCATGGAGAGGGGGGTGCACTCACTTATTCTTCCCACTGACACCTTTCTACAAAACACTGTTCCCCTAACAAACTTCAGTTAGTTGATCTTAGGGCCACAGCAGAAAGAGCAGGGCTAAGGGGACCAGCAGACTGGATGCTGTCTGTCCAAGGCTGCATGGATACAGTGTGAGATGAGTCACACAGCCTCAAGACTGAAGAGAGCAGTGTGTGCAGCTGCACAGATGCTCAAATACTCACATGCCTGCCGCTCCAGCTTTCTGCTGCATGCACCTACAGTCAGCCCTACCCAGAAACAATCCCCACAACCAGAGCAGTTACCTGGTAACAGTGGTAACCCCAGTAGGGACCTTTTATGATGCAGTGGGAATGGCTGGATGCTGAGTTAGGCTTTGCATTCAGTGCTGCACAGTGCACATCTAAAACAGCACATGGCAATAGCTTGGCATGTCACATGACACCGACACGGTCTTGGCACAGTTTTTAAAAAAAAATATATATAAGCAGAGTACTTTTGACTGTGGACAGTATTAGGACTGAATGTGTGTGTTCCCCATGTCACTTCAGCAGTCTGGTATGAACCATAAAATTTTTTTTTAATTTTTTTAGGACTCTTGGGCCCCTCAACAGAAACTGGGGCCCTGGGCTGCTGCCCCCTTTGGCCCTGTTTAAAGACAGTCCTGCATAACTGCCATGAACTGTAATGTAGTATTCCATCCTACCCTATCAGCTAAGAGGGGTGAAAAGAGATGGCATGGTGGACCTCCACATCCTCATCTAGACCTAAGAGGTGTGTTGTTTGTACCAGGCAGACAGATGACTCTATTGCTGAGAAATATGAAGATATAGCCAAATAGAATAGCCAAAACTAGAGAAACCACTCCTTACAGGAACTGCAGGGCTTATGCAGGCAATAGACTTCTTCTTATGCCTCCACTCCTGCTGCCATATATCTTGTATATGGCAGCCCTTTCTGCATACTCTGTCCCTACTGTAACTGTATATTAGAAATAAATATTGTACAAGCTATGATATTATATATGCCTGGTGTAACTGCTGAAGTAAGATTCATTCAATATGAAACATTTAAATCATAAAATCATTAAAAGGTTTTGAAGCAGATAGCAGTACTTGCTTACTCACCCCTGATCTTCTTCACTTTCCTTTACTATTCACCATGCTCCTGTCAGTCACTGCCCTTCCCGCTCTCTGCCTGCAGCACCGGCTCATGATCCTCCCTCTTCCTCTCTGTCACTTGCTGCTGTGTTTAGGGAATGAGAATGAGATCAGCCCAGCAGGGAGGAGGGCAGGCACAGGCAGGCAGCCAGGGGGAGGGGCTGTCTATCTAGTAGCAGATACAAGTCTATTTCAGCAGGGCACATTTAGGAGCATTTCAGCACCCCCCCCCCACACTCTTAAAAAGTGCCAAACCAAAAAAAATAAAAAAATGATGTAAAATAAATAAATACTTAGTGCTGCCTGCAGTGCTGGGGCCCTCTAAGATGCAGGGGCCCTCGGGCAAGGGCCGAATTGCCCGACTCGTCAGTCCGCCCCTGTACAGGAAGCAATTGATTTCAGTTAATTTTTCCAAGGGGTGTGCTACCAAATATTAAATTCAGGGTGCCAATAATTATGTCCAGTCCATCTTTGGAGTGTTGCGTGGAATGTGTCAGATTTGGTTTTTTTTCTCCACTTTGTTGTGTCATACCAATACAACAAAATATCTAAACTTGAGAATGTTCTAAATATTTGTAATTGCAACAATTTTCTGGCGAAGTGGTACATTATCTGATAGAATGCAGAGGTGCCAATATTTTTGGTGATAACTGTATATGAAAGCCTGTTGCACGCTTTTTTATTGCAATATAGTTTTTTTAAAAATATTTTTTTTTTTTTTTTTTTCAATCAACAAGCTTTATTGAAATGAAAAGAACAATATTACAAGAACAAAGAGCCCAACAGTAACATGCATTCAGTCTAGGGAGAAGGAGAAATTAAATTAGAATTGTCCTTGGTTTAAAAATAATTTTTATTAGACATTAGTGTTATTATGAGTATAACTGTATTTTATAAATGTATTTTTGATGTGTTTTGTGCAACTTTTTTGTCGAATGTAAAAGTTAACTAGAGCTCTGAAGCCACGCAATCCTGCGCGTTAAATTCAATTGCACTCAATAGAATGCGTTTACTTTCAAATTGTTATACACACGCTACTTCCAAAGAATCCAAAAAAGCCGAAATATACTCATTAGCGCTCATGCGCAACAGTTACCACGCCACTCATATTCTAGCTCTTAGAGTATAAGTTGCATTTTTATTTTTTTATGCCAAAATACATAACTTTTATCTAAATTGAATGGAACATTTACTTTTGAATTGCTTAATTCAATTTCTCTAAACCAATGTTTTACTTGATCTCCTCCAATCTGCCTTCGAGATTAACATGAGTGAATAAAATAGGAGAACACACTTTATTCTTCTACTGATTACATTAGCGCTACTAAGCACCTGTGTAGCAGCTTTTGTTCCTCCATCCAATTCAGTAACTGCCACATAAAACCCTTTGCCGGTTTTATTAAAATCCTCTTGGCGGTCACTCAAAAACATTTAAAATGAAAGACGCAGGAGATAGTGGTCTCCTGAGCCTTATGTAGTACCCAACTAAGGCACTTATAAATGTTAAAAACATAACATCTTATTAATGTGTTAAAAACTTACAATTCTCAGGACATTAAGTACAAACTCACCCCTAGAGCAGGGTGACACAAAAGAAATGCCTCTGAGCACAATGTACATGAGAAGAAAAAATGTATAGTAAGAATATTATTAAAATGTAACCTTTATTGTAGCTACTAAAATGACAGCAGGTCATCATTCAGACATCATTCAGGCTCGCCGGAAACAGCAGTTAGGAAGCAGTGGTCTAAAGACCGCTGTTCCATAACTTGTCCGTCTGCTCTGAAGCCGCGGACAGAAATCAACCCAATCGAATACGATCGGGTTGATTGACACCCCCTGCTGCTTGTGCAATGATAAATGCCGACAGCATATGCTGTCAGAATTTATCGATGTGCAGCGGACATGATACGCTATATCGTATCATGTCCGCTCGCACTATGATAAATCTACCCCATGTGTTTAAAATGTAATGATAATTAATTATTATTAAAAAATAATAATAAAAAATAATACTTAAGCATCTTAAGAAAAACTTCAAAGGCACATATTTATCCATTATTACATTATTAAGTGTTAATTTAAAACACTCCTTTAATATGCATATTAACATTTAACCTTTGGTGTATAGTTCCAGTCTTCGGTGCAGTTCTTAATAGGTTTGGTCTGGACATTTAGAAAAGCCATGATCCTATTTCCTTTTGAAGTTCAGGGAGGTAAAACCTCCTCAAATGCTTTTATATCTGCCAGCGTATAAGAATATTCTAATGACAAGACACATACAACTACTAAAATAATAGTTGTTTGCAGATACTTTCAACATAAATTAAACAAATAAAACTAATATTGACTTTAAAAAGTATTTAAAAAAAGGATACGCAAATATCACTTTGAATAAACCTTTATATGTAAAATAGTTCATATGTGGTATTTCATACTTAATTAACATATAGGGAGCTACACATTAGTGAATGCAAGAAAAATGGCCAGTTTAGGAAAATAGTCTTCATATTAATTTACCACAAGCACTGTAAGGGCACATGATAATTAAATAAAATTAGCAAATAATATCAAGTACCATATAGTAAGTGGGTTATAAAGGTTATTTTGTGGGGATTTTTTGCAAATGATTATGAATATAACAATTTGTTTATAAATCATTAGTAACAATAATTGTTTTCAAAATATGGTCAACTTTTGTGCTAACTACTTTATCTTGAGTATTGTGTGCAGCATGGTGGTAGTGCAGCCATTCATACTTCTGGCCGATAAAACAAATTGTATATCAAACAGAGCTAGATGTGTTTATAAGGAAACCAACCCCAATTTTTTTCTTTCATGATTCAGATAGAGCATGCAATTTTAAGCAACTTTCTAATTATCAAATTTTCTTCAAATTTTCTTGGTATCTTTATTTGAAAAGCAAGAATGTAAGTTTAGATGCCGGCTCATTTCTGGTGAACAACCTGGGTTGTTCTTGCTGATTGGTGGATAAATTCACCCACCAATAAACAAGTGCTGTCCAGCGTTCTGAGTCAAAAAATTGTATGGCTTCTTAGCTTAGAGGCCTTCTTTTTCAAATAAAGATAGCAAGAGAACAAAGAAAAATTGATAATAGGAGTAAATTAGAAAGTTGCTTAAATTGCATGATCTGTCTGAATCATGAAAGAAAAAATTTGGGTTCAGTGTCCTTTTAATTTCTGGCCATCACAGAGACAATATACTGGATATCATGCCTGAAACGATAGCTAGGTAGCAGGGGAATTAACACTGCTGCTTCTTAAATGGTCCACCACCTAAAAGGGATGATTGACAGCCCCTGCTAGTGACATATTGGCCACCAGTGAGCAGGGGACGGCATTGCACAAGCATTGCTGGTGCAATGCTTGTGCAATGTTAAATGTGGACAGTGTATGCTGTCTGCTTGCAGCGAGGTCCACCCCACCAATAGTAAATCGAGCCCATAAACTTAAAGAGAAAGTGGACCCTAGCACCATAAAATAAGTAATTCAGGTGGGGGAAATTACCCCTATTTCTAAAGAGGAGAGGCTGCTCTTTTAAAGGAGAGATCACAGGCCCAGGTGGCTGATTACTGTTGCAACTATGATCACCTGATAAAAGCAAAGGCATTTAGTACAACATCAAAGGCTTGAGGTATCCCCCTTTTCCCACCAAAAGGGCCAGTCTCTAGACCCCTTATATGAAAGCAGCAATCCTCTTTCATATGATTGGTCCTGTGTCCATCCTGCTGTCAGCTGATTGCCATAGCAATGAAAATTACCTCACAGCATTGATTCTATTTTAAGGATTTTGGGGATTTGTAAGAGGCATTTATTACCCCCTCACCATAGAAATATTTAATAAAACCCTGCTCTAATTTTAAAATATATCTAATATTTGTATGCTTAGATATTTTATACCCACTCTTTTTCTGTATAAAGGGCAAAAAAATGTATACTGACAAAAATGATAACTGTTATCTACCGGAAAAAAATAAAACACGTAAATGCCAAACAAATATGCGTAAATGACAAATAGCTCCAGCACAGGGCTCAGCAGAAAAGGGGTTAAATAATGCTAATTTATATGAACAATAATTATTTTTAGAGTTTACTGTTCCTTTAAGATTACAAGTAGATCATTTATTCCCCCCCCATTGTGTTTTTTTTAGGTCACTTAAAAGTTTCTTATTGATAGTTTATATTGTTGAAAATTTCCATTTAATACCGCGGAAAAAAACATTAGCAAAAACAAATTAAATTGGACAAGGCAGAGAGAAGAACACGCAGTGTCTGAGGTTTATAAGGGTCAGAAGTACATATCAGGTGGACCAGACCATTCTGTTTGCAATCGTGCTTCTGGAATATTGTTCAAAATATTTCAAGATTTAGATTCCAAAGATCTCAATTTAAGAAACAAAGGATCAGAAAAGGGGATTTTAATATAAGTTTTACATTTCTTACAGATGAGTATTAAATTCTTCTTACACAAGCCATCCCATTGCCTCCGGCTATATGGTGTTGTTTTACGCATTCTTTACAGATTGCTATGTTAAGATCTTGTGAAATAATCTCTGTAGGATGCCTTGAATTATAGAACACAGGCATATGAACAAATAAATTCCATGGGGGGCTGGTTATATGCCACGAGAGAGGGAAAACCTCTTAAATCTTATTTTTTTGTCCATCAGAAATTTCTCTTGTATTTAAATGCAGTTCAACAAAGGATCAAGCTGTGCAAATGGTAGCAATATATTATACAGCATAACACTGGACGATTGATGACCGATATCAGTGCTTTTAAATCTGTTTTTAGCAAAATTTTGAAACAATAAAATGACTTCATGCTTCATGATCAGTTGTAATAGACTGACGTATCAATCATTTAAGTATTCAGTTGCATAACTTTGTGACTGCTGATGTGTTTTTACAAGATGAGATTCACAAGTAATCTATAAATATTATACCTAAAACAAATGTACAAATTGTAGTGTGGAGCTCAGTATTATGATTACAGCCCATTCACAATTGTTTCCTGTACTTGGAGAAAACATTTGTAAGTCAGGTACATTGACAGATGGATTAGAACAGAGATAGAATAAAATATTAATTGTAACATTACTGTTGTTTTTTTGTTCCCTTATCTAATGGCACAGTAAGTATTTACTAACATGTACGTCACAGGCAGGAGGTTGGCACAGTACATATTTACTAACATGTACGTCATAGGCAGGAGGTTGGCACATTACATATTTACTAACATGTACGTCACAGGCAGGAGGTTGGCACAGTACATATTTACTAACATGTACGTCACAGGCAAGAGGTTGGCACAGTAGGTATTTACTAACATGTACGTCACAGGCAAGAGGTTGGCACAGTACGTATTTACTAACATGTACATCACAGACAAGAGGTTGGCACAGTACGTATTTACTAATATATACGTCACAGGCAGGAGGTTGGCACAGTACGTATTTACTAACATGTACGTCACAGGCAGGAGGTTGGCACAGTACGTATTTACTAACATGTACGTCACAGGCAAGAGGTTGCACAGTACGTATTTACTAACATGTACGTCACAGGCAAGAGGTTGGCACAGTACGTATTTATTAACATGTACGTCACAGGCAGGAGGTTGGCACAGTACATATTTACTAACATGTACGTCACAGGCAGGAGGTTGGCACAGTAGGTATTTACTAACATGTACGTCACAGACAGGAGGTTGGCACAGAAGGTATTTACTAACATGTATGTCACAGGCAGGAGGTTGGCACAATAGATATTTACTAACATGTACGTCACAGGCAGGAGGTTGGCACAGTACATATTTACTAACATGTACGTCACAGGCAGGAGGTTGGCACAGTAGGTATTTACGAACATGTACGTCACAGGCAGGAGGTTGGCACAGTACGTATTTACTAACATGTACGTCACAGGCAGGAGGTTGGCACAGTACGTATTTACTAACATGTACGTCACAGGCAGGAGGTTGGCAAAGTAGGTATTTACTAACATGTATGCCACAGGCAGGAGGTTGGCACAGTACGTATTTACTAAGATGTACATCACAGGCAGGAGGTTGGCACAGTAGGTATTTACTAACATGTACGTCACAGGCAGGAGGTCGGCACTGTAGATATTTACTAACATGTACGTCACAGGCAGGAGGTCGGCACTGTAGATATTTACTAACATGTACGTCACAGGCAGGAGGTTGGCACAGTACGTATTTACTAACATGTACGCCACAGGCAGGAGGATGGCACTGTAGGTATTTACTAACATGTACGTCACAGGCAGGAGGTTGGCACAGTATGCATTTACTAACATGTACGTCACAGACAAGAGGTTGGCACAGTAGGTATTTACTAACATGTACGTCACAGGCAGGAGGTTGGCACAGTACATATTTACTAACATGTACGTCACAGGCAAGAGGTTGGCACAGTAGGTATTTACTAACATGTACGTCACAGGCAAGAGGTTGGCACAGTACGTATTTACTAACATGTACATCACAGGCAAGAGGTTGGCACAGTACGTATTTACTAACATGTACGTCACAGGCAGGAGGTTGGCACAGTACGTATTTACTAACATGTACGTCACAGGAGAGGTTGGCACAGTACGTATTTATTAACATGTACGTCAAAGGCAGGAGGTTGGCACAGTACGTATTTACTAACATGTACGTCACAGGCAGGAGGTTGGCACAGTAGGTATTTACTAACATGTACGTCACAGACAGGAGGTTGGCACAGAAGGTATTTACTAACATGTATGTCACAGGCAGGAGGTTGGCACAATAGATATTTACTAACTTGTACGTCACAGGCAGGAGGTTGGCAAAGTACATATTTACTAACATGTACGTCACAGGCAGGAGGTTGGCACAGTAGGTATTTACGAACATGTACGTCACAGGCAGGAGGTTGGCACAGTACGTATTTACTAACATGTACGTCACAGGCAGGAGGTTGGCACAGTACGTATTTACTAACATGTACGTCACAGGCAGGAGGTTGGCAAAGTAGGTATTTACTAACATGTATGCCACAGGCAGGAGGTTGGCACAGTACGTATTTACTAACATGTACATCACAGGCAGGAGGTTGGCACAGTAGGTATTTACTAACATGTACGTCACAGGCAGGAGGTTGGCACTGTAGATATTTACTAACATGTACGTCACAGGCAGGAGGTCGGCACTGTAGATATTTACTAACATGTACGTCACAGGCAGGAGGTTGGCACAGTACGTATTTACTAACATGTACGCCACAGGCAGGAGGATGGCACTGTAGGTATTTACTAACATGTACGTCACAGGCAGGAGGTTGGCACAGTATGCATTTACTAAAATGTACGTCACAGACAAGAGGTTGGCACAGTAGGTATTTACTAACATGTACGTCACAGGCAGGAGGTTGGCACTGTAGATATTTGCTAACATGTACATCACAGGCAAGAGGTTGGCACAGTACGTATTTACTAACATGTACATCACAGGCAGGAGGTTGGCACAGTAGGTATTTACTAACATGTACGTCACAGGCAGGAGGTTGGCACAGTAGGTATTTACTAACATGTACGTCACAGGCAGGAGGTTGGCACAGTAGGTATTTACTAACATGTACGTCACAGGCAGGAGGTTGGCACAGTAGGTATTTACGAACATGTACGTCACAGCCAGGAGGTTGGCACAGTACGTATTTACTAACATGTATGTCACAGACAGGAGGTTGGCACAGTAGGTATTGACTAACATGTATGCCACAGGCAGGAGGTTGGCACAGTACGTATTTAGTAACATGTGCGTCACAGGCAGGAGGTTGGCACAGTAGGTATTTACTAACATGTACGTCACAGGCAGGAGGTCGGCACTGTAGATATTTACTAACATGTACGTCACAGGCAGGAGGTCGGCACTGTAGATATTTACTAACATGTACGTCAAAGGCAGGAGGTTGGCACAGTACGTATTTACTAACATGTACGCCACAGGCAGGAGGACGGCACTGTAGGTATTTACAAACATGTACGTCACAGGCAGGAGGTCAGCACTGTAGATATTTACTAACATGTACGTCACAGGCAGGAGGTTGGTACAGTAGGTATTTACTAACATGTATGTCACAGGCAGGAGGTCGGCACTGTAGATATTTACAAACATGTACGCCACAGGCAGGAGGTTGGCACTGTAGGTATTTACTAACATGTACGCCACAGGCAGGAGGATGGCACTGTAGGTATTTACTAACATGTACGTCACAGGCAGGAGGTCGGCACTGTAGATATTTACTAACATTTACGTAACAGGCAGGAGGTTGGCACAGTACGTATTTACTAACATGTACGCCACAGGCAAGAGGATGGCACTATAGGTATATATTTACTAAAATGTACGCCACAGGCAGGAGGTTGGCACAGTAGGTATTTATTAAAATGTATGCCACAGGCAGGAGGTCGGCACTGTAGATATTTACTAACATGTACGTCACAGGCAGAAGGTTGGCACAGTACGTATTTACTAAAATGTAAGCCAGAGGCAGGAGGTTGGCACAGTAGGTATTTAGTAACATGTACACCACAGGCAGGAGGTTGGCACAGTAGGTATTTACTAACATGTACACCACAGGCAGGATGTGGGCAAAGTAAGTATTTACTAACATGTACATCACAGGCAGGAGGTTGGCACAGTAGATATTTACTAACATGTATGCCACAGGCAGGAGGTTGGCACAGTAGGTATTTACTAACATGTATGTCACAGGCAGGAGGTTGGCACAGTAGGTATTTACTAACATGTATGTCACAGGTAGGAGGTTGGCACAGTAGGTATTTACTAACATGTATGCCACAGGCAGGATGATGGCACTGTAGGTATTTACTAAAATGTACGCCACAGGCAGGAGGTTGGCACAGTAGGTATTTACTAAAATGTATGCCACAGGCAGGAGGTCGGCACTGTAGATATTTACTAACATGTACGTCACAGGCAGGAGGTTGGCACAGTAGGTATTTACTAACATGTATGTCACAGGCAGGAGGTTGGCACTGTAGGTATTTACTAAAATGTTCGCCACAGGCAGGAGGTTGGCACAGTAAATATTTACTAACATGTAGGCCACAGGCAAGAGGTTGGTACAGTAGGTATTTACTAACATGTACGCCACAGGCAGGAGGTCGGCACTGTAGATATTTACTAACATGTACGTCACAGGCAGGAGGTTGGCACAGTAGGTATTTACTAACATGTACGCCACAGTCAGGAGGTTGGCACAGTAGGTATTTACTAAAATGTATGCCACAGGCAGGAGGTTGGCACAGTAGGTATTTACTAACATGTACGCCACAGGCAAGAGGTTGGTACAGTAGGTATTTACTAACATGTACGCCACAGGCAGGAGGTCGGCACTGTAGATATTTACTAACATGTACGTCACAGGCAGAAGGTTGGCACAGTAGGTATTTACTAACATGTACGCCACATGCAGGAGGTTGGCACAGTAGGTATTTACTAACATGTACGCCACAGGCAGGAGGTTAGCACAGTAGGTATTTACTAACATGTATGCCACAGGCAGGATGTGGGCAAAGTAGGTATTTACTAACATGTACGTCACAGGCAGGAGGTTGGCACACTAGGTATATACTAACATGTACACCACAGGCAGGAGGTTGGCACAGTAGGTATTTACTTACATGTACACCACAGGCAGGAGGTTGGCACAGTAGATATTTACTAACGTATGTCACAGGCAGGAGGTTGGCACAGTAGATATTTACTTACATGTACGCCACAGGCAGGAGGTTGGCACAGTAGGTATTTACTAACATGTACGCCACAGGCAGGAGGTTGGCACAGTAGGTATTTACTAACATGTATGTCACAGGCAGGAGGTTGGCACACTGGGTATTTTCTAACATGTATGCCACAGGCAGGAGGTTGGCACACTAGGTATATACTAACATGTATGTCACAGGCAGGAGGTTGGCACACTAGGTATATACTAACATGTATGCCACAGGCAGGAGGTCGGCACTGTAGATATTTACTAACATGTACGTCACAGGCAGAAGGTTGGCACAGTAGGTATTTACTAACATGTACGCCACATGCAGGAGGTTGGCACAGTAGGTATTTACCAACATGTACGCCACAGGCAGGAGGTTAGCACAGTAGGTATTTACTAACATGTATGCCACAGGCAGGATGTGGGCAAAGTAGGTATTTACTAACATGTACGTCACAGGCAGGAGGTTGGCACACTAGGTATATACTAACATGTACACCACAGGCAGGAGGTTAGCACACTAGGTATTTACTAACATGTACATCACAGGCAGGAGGTTGGCACACCAGGTGTATACTAACATGTATGTCACAGGCAGGAGGCTGGCACACTAGGTATATACTAACATGTATGTCACAGGCAGGAGGTTGTCACACTAGGTATATACTAACATGTATGCCACAGGCATTAGGTTGGCACACTAGGTATATACTAACATGTATGCCAAAGGCAGGAGGTTGGCACAGTAGATATTTACTAACATGTACACCACAGGCAGGAGTTTAGCACAGTAGGTATTTACTAACATGTATGCCACAGGCAGGAGGTTAGCACAGTACGTATTTACTAACATGTATGCCCCAGGCAGGAGTTTGGCACAGTAGATATTTACTCACATGTATGCCACAGGCAGGAGGTTGGCACAATAGATATTTACTAACATGTACGTCACAGGCAAGAGGTTGGCACAGTAGGTATTTACTAAGATGTACGCCACAGGCAGGAGGATGGCACTGTAAGTATTTACTAAAATGTACACCACAGGCAGGAGGTTGGCACAGTAGGTATTTACTAACATGTACGCCACAGGCAGGAGGTTTGCACAGTAGGTATTTACTAACATGTATGCCACAGGTAGGAGGTTGGCACAGTAGATAGTTACTTACATGTACGCCAAAGGCAGGAGGTTAGCACAGTAGGTATTTACTAACATGTACGCCACAGGCAGGAGGTTGGCACAGTAGGTATTTACTAACATGTACGCCACAGGCAGGAGGTTTGCACAGTAGGTATTTACTAACATGTATGCCACAGGTAGGAGGTTGGCACAGTAGATAGTTACTTACATGTACGCCAAAGGCAGGAGGTTAGCACAGTACGTATTTACTAACATGTATGCCACAGACAGGAGGTTGGCACAGCAGATATTTACTAACATGTACGCCACAGGCAGGAGGATGGCACAGTAGGTATTTACTCAAATGTACGCCACAGGCAGGAGGTTCCCACAGTAGGTATTTACTAACATGTACGCCACAGGCAGGAGGTTGGCACAGTAGGTATTTACTGAGATGTACGCCACAGGCAGGATGTTGGCAAAGTAGGTATTTAATAACATGTACGTTACAGGCAGGAGGTTTGCACACTAGGTATTTACTAACATGTGCGCCACAGGCAGGAGGTTGGGCAGTAGGTATTTACTAACATGTACGTCACAAGCAGGAGGTTGGCACACTAGGTATATACTAACATGTACGTCACAGGCAGGAGGTTGGCACAGTATGTATTTACTAACATGTACGTCACAGGCAGGAGGTTGGCACAGTAAATATTTACTAACATGTATGCTACAGACAGGAGGTTGGCACAGTAGATATTTACTAACATTTATGCCACAGGCAGGAGGTTGGCACAGTAGATATTTACTAACATGTATGCCACAGGCAGGAGGTCGGCACAGTAGGTATTTACTAACATGTACGCCAGAGGCAGGAGGTTAGCACAGTAGGTATTTACTAACATGTATGCCACAGGTAGGAGGTTGGCACAGTAGGTATTTACTAACATGTACACCACAGACAGGAGGTTGGCACAGTAGATATTTACTAACATGCATGCCACAGGCAGGTGGTTGGCACAGTAGATATTTACTAACATGTACGCCACAGACAGGAGGTTGGCACAGTAGATATTTACTAACATGTACGCCACAGGCAGGAGGTTGCCACAGTAGGTATTTACTAACATGTACGCCACAGGCAGGAGGTTGGCACAGTAGGTATTTACTAACATGTACGCCACAGGCAGGAGGTTGGCACAGTAGGTATTTACTAACATGTATGACACAGGCAGGAGGTTGGCACAGTAGATATTTACTAACATATTCGCCACAGACAGGAGGTTGGCACAGTAGATATTTACTAACATGTATGCCACAGGCAGGAGGTTAGCACAGTATGTATTTACTAACATGTACGCCACAGGCAGGAGGTTGGCACAGCAGATATTTACTAACATGTATGCCACAGGTAGGAGGTTTGCACAGTAGATCTTTATTAACATGTATGCCACAGGCAGGAGGATGGCACTGTAAGTATTTACTAAAATGTACACCACAGGCAGGAGGTTGGCACAGTAGGTATTTACTAAAATGTACACCACAGGCAGGAGGTTGGCACAGTAGGTATTTTCTAACATGTACGCCACAGGCAGGAGGTTGGCACAGTAGGTAGTTACTAAGATTTACGCCACAGGCAGGATGTTGGCAAAGTAGGTAGTTACTAACATGTACGTCACAGGCAGGAGGTTGGCACAGTAGGTATTTACTAACATGTATGCCACCGGCCAGTGGCGGCTGGTGAATTTTTAGGATGGGGGTGCACAAGACCCTGCCCCTTTTAGAAAGCCACGCCCCTTTGAAAAAACACACCCCTTTGAAAAAAAACACGCCCTTTTTAACATGCCACACCTATTTTTAAAAGCCACACCCCTTTGTGAAAGTCACGCCCATCAAATGGCCCCACCCATTTGAACCAGCAGTGTTTTTGGTCATCGTCTTCTTGAAATATCCAGCCCCGGCCTGGGGGTAACTTCAACTGAAGTTTGTGACTGATTCTTCAACATTATTCTCAAGTATCCGCTGATATTGAGTGGAATCCATGAGACCCTCAACAATATTCCCAGTAGTGCAGGTCTTTGGAGGTGGTCTGTTTTTGACCGTTCTTATCATCCTTTGCCTATCCTATATTTTACTTGGCCTGCCACTTCTGGCCTTAACAAGAACTGTGCCTGTGGTCTTCCATATCCTCACCATGCTGACTATGTTCCTCACAGTGGACACTGACATCTTAAATCTATGCAATAGCTTTTTGTAGCCTTCCTCTAAACCATGATGTTGAACAATCTTTGTTTTTAGGTCATTTGAGAGTTGTTTTGTGGCCCCCATGTTGCCACTCTTCAGAGGAGAGTCATAGAGAACAACTTGCAATTGGCCACCTTAAAACCTTTTCTCATGATTGGATACACCTGTCTATGAAGTTTAAGGCTTAATGGGCTCACCAAACCAATTTTGTATTCCAATTAATCAGTGCTAGGTAGTTACAGGTATTCAAATCAACAAAATAACAAGGGTGCACAAATGTATGCACCTGTCTAATTTTGTTTTGATGCATATTGCACATTTTCTGTTAATCCAATAAACCTAATTTCACTACTGAATTGTTACTGTGTCCTTCATTTATTTGATAGATCAAAATGAAATTACTGATCCAAACAGCCAATTATTTATAACTGAAAATCATGGAAATTGTCAGAGGTGCCTAAACTTTTGCATACAACTGTATATGATTTCATGCACTCAAACTGTATTAAAGTAATGTACTCAGATATGAAATATATTTTTATGAAATGTAACACCAATTATATATAAATACTATCCTCCAATACAGCTCACAGGCACGATATCTAAAAAATATACAAAGGGAACATTTGTTAAAGTTTAAGCTTCAAAATATTCTTTACTTCATCGCTTAATGAGATTAGATCTCTACAAACAAGATAACCATGTTACCTCTCTGGGGTGACAGAGAAACAATTCTGTACTTTAGTTCAGATATGCTCAATCTTCAGGAAAGTAAGTAATTATCCCTTGTATGATATACAAATGATGAGACTAACAATACTTTTGAAGGTGTGAATCCACATATACGTCTGGAAAGGTTTTCTAGGTCAGAATCGATGCAAGCATATAGAAGACAAAATTTCATATGAAATGACTTGTACCTAATTTTCATATAGTTTTATATACTCCTATACTTAAGCAATGACTTCAAATATGGAATATATTTATATTAAAGTGGGATAATAAGGAAATATAAATATTGTTACAATAAATTAATCACTACAGAATTCTAATTAAATGCAATGTAATATCAGAATATGAAATGATTAATCAATTGATTTCAAATAGTTAATAGTATAGCTGATTATTAGTATCATACTAACTAAGTATTAAATTACAATCCTTTTAAGTCTCCCAATATGTAATGAATCATCGCGTTCATCATGTCCTCGAAGTGAAAGCTCAAATGCGCCGGAAAATAGAATACAATTCATAATTTTGGAAAGAACATAACGATTTGTGGTTACTTGATCATTGTGTTTTTTAACATTCAAACAATATGCACTGACAAGTTGTTGGCGAATTTCAATCCTTCATAGCAAATTAAACTCTAACGGGGAGTATAAATGTGATTGGTAGAAATTATTTATATTTTTGGAGTTAAATGTGATAAATCGACGACACCATAACTCACCCAACTTGAACCACCACTTTGTTTTTCAAACAGGAGACAATAAAAACAAGATCCTGTTTGCAAAATGACTATTAAGTTAATCTCTTAAGATATTATCAGTAGTAAGTATATATATATATATATATATATATATATATATATATATATATATATATATATATATATATATATATATATATTTATATATATATTTATAATATTTAATATTATGACCATGTCTAATATTTACATTAATATACAAGAATCCATACTCTTCAGTATACTCATGTCTAGTCTTAAAATATACATGCTCAGTTAAATTATATAATAACATATATATTAACCAAATGATTAATCAAAGCTGCGAAATAATAAGTATCTTGAATGTACATTTATGAAAATATATATATTCCTGGATTTAAAGAACGTTCCACTTTATAGAGAAATAAAACCACATCTCAATTATTGTTGCCCTAGCCCCCAGTGTTCGATATTAGGCAATGCAGCCAAAGGCTGTGGCAACATTAATATAAATACACCAACATTTTACTTTCTACAAAAGAAGATTATTTCTATTAAACTAGTGCTTAATAATTAACTTCAACGGTAAAGATTAAAAGAGAATGTTGATAACTCAAGTACAATTTTTGTAAATTAAGTCAATCCGCCTGTCTTTTTTTGAGGCAAATAAATCAATAACATTTTCGGTGAATGTAGGCATGTCATTGATCAATTGTTTTTCAATTGTGAGCATGGCTAGAGCAGTCAGTCTTTCCTCAGTCATGGTGCTCCTTAGAAATGTCTTAACTCATTTTAAAGTTGAGAAACATCTCTCAGCCTCAGCAGTTGTCATGGGAATAGTCGAAATAATTTGCAACAGTTTGTAGGTCTCCGAGAAAGTACTGTCCAAGTTATTTTCTATTACAAACTGTAGAAGACTGATGGCACTATTCATATTTCGGAAATCTGGTCTTCTGTAAATTACTCCTAGTTCAGTTTTCAGGCGATCTTTCTGTAATGTGTGATAAACCGCTGATGTTTGTTCAAGAAGCTGATTTGGAAAAAATTTCTCGTAATCTGCAAATTTTTCCGCTTGGAGGAGAGAAACAGCCGAGTAGTGAGTTATAAAAGAAAATCTATCTTTTACTTGATTTGTGATAACATCGCATATCTCTTTAGCTGCCACAGTCTGAGCATTTTCTCTCTTCCTTTTCCTAGATGTTTCCTCTGTTTCTGATATCGTCATGGTCACTGCGTCCATTCTATTCATTTCGTTTTCCATTGTCTGCTGGAAAGTGTTAATATGTTTTCGAATAAGTGCCTCATCTGTTTGTGTTTTCTGAAGTTGGTTGTATAACACATCTACATGTGGCATAATATTGTGAAAAACTGTAAGCCAAAACACGAATACCGAGTCTTGTAACATACGCTGAATAGCCCCTGCTTGATTTATAGCTATTTCTTTTTTCGATGTTGATGTTTTTTCCATGCATTCAATTAACTGTTCCCTGTTTTCAAAAACTGTATTGACGGTTCGACTCTTGAAATTCCACCTGGTGGCTGAACCATGAGGTATCCTTCTTCTAACAGTTTCATCTAGAATAGCTATACTTTGTGGCGAGTTATTAAAAAAGTTAGTAATGTCACTTAGATTTGAAAAAAATACTCGAACTTGTTAATTTTGACTGCTTGCTTGGCTGACAATTAAATTGAGCTGATGTGCATAGCAATGCACAAAATGTGCATTCTTGTAGGTACGTTTAATTATAGCCTGAACACCTGCATGCTGACCACTCATCACGCTTGCACCGTCGTAACTCTGCGATATCAGTTTCTCTGGGTTGTCTATAACTTTTTCCAAAGTAGCTTGAATACACGTAGCTAAAGATTCTGCATCATGTCCAGCTGGATTAGTGAATTCCCAGAATCTCTCAACCGGTTGTCCGTTACCTATAATGTATCTAAAAACAACAACCAATTGGAAGGCAGATGAAACATCAGTAGTTTCATCTGCTATCACTGCTACAAAACTTGCATTTGAGATTTCCTTCTTTATTTGGTTCTGGCAAACAGTAAGCATACAGTCTAATAAATCGTTTTGAATTTCTTTTGATGTTCCTTTAAAAACAGTGGCACTAGCGAGATGTTCTTTTAGAGATGCATCAAGCTCTGCTGAGAAGTTTATAAGACCTCTGAAAATGCCTGGATTTAATGAATCATCGCGTTCGTCATGTCCTCAAAGTGCAAGCTCAAATGCGCCGCAAAATAAAATACAATTAATTATTTTGGAAAGAACATAGCGATTTTTTGTTACTTGCTCATTATGTTTTTTAATATTCAAACAATATGCACTGTCAAGTTGTTGCCAAATATCAAAACTTCCTAGCAAATTAAACTCTAATGTGGAGTTTAAATGTGATTGGGAGCAATTATGTTTATTGTTTTTTTTACGTAAATGTGATAAATCGGCGACACCATAACTCACCCAGCTTGAATCCCCACTTTGTTTTGCAAACAGGAGACAATAAAAACAAAAGAGCCTGTTAGATAATTCACAACCACAAATCCATGGATATTTATCATATACCTCGGGTTTGAATTCTCTTTTATAATCTCTAGTTTTACATTTTGTCACCTGGGTAAGGTTAAGCATAGGTGTTGGCCTGAGCATTTTAATTTCCATTTTTCTTTCAATGGGCAACGTTGAAAAATGTAATTGCTTTAGCTCAGACACACTAATTTTACTAAGTGCCATCTTAACTGTTAGTTTACACACAAAGAACAGTCCTTTGCTCTTATCTAATATATAACTTGTAGGTAGGTAGCTCTGCAGCTGTTAGAAAATATACAACTCAACTTGAAGTAATAGTTTAATAGTTTGGCGGTTGTTATGTAATATATAACTTGTAGGTAGGTAGCTCTGCAGATGTTAGAAAATATATTAAAAGTTTAATAGTTTTGTGGTTGTTATGTAATATATAACTTGTAGGTAGGTAGCTCTGCAGCTATTAGAAAATATACAACTCAACTTGCAGTAATAGTTTAATAGTTTGGCGGTTGTTATGTAATATATAACTTGTAGGTAGGTAGCTCTGCAGCTATTAGAAAATATACAACTCAACTTGCAGTAATAGTTTAATAGTTTGGCGGTTGTTATGTAATATATAACTTGTAGGTAGGTAGCTCTGCAGCTGTTAGAAAATATACAACTCAACTTGAAGTTATAGTTTAATAGTTTGGCGGTTGTTATGTAATATATAACTTGTAGGTAGGTAGCTCTACAGCTGTTAGAAAATATATTAAAAGTTTAATTGTTTTGTGGTTGTTATGTAATATATAACTTGTAGGTAGGTAGCTCTGCAGCTATTAGAAAATATACAACTCAACTTGCCGTAATAGTTTAATAGTTTGGCGCTTGTGGTATGTAATATATAACTTGTAGGTAGGTAGCTCTGCAGCTGTTAGAAAATATACAACTCAACTCAAATTAATAGTTTAATAGTTTGGCGGTTGTTATGTAATATATAACTTGTAGGTAGGTAGCTCTGCAGCTGTTAGAAAATCTACAACACTAGTAGGCAACAGCAAGTAGTTTTGCGGTGCTAGTTGTTATAAAATATTTTGCAGGCAGCTGTTAGAAAATATCAACTACAACTAATAGGTAATATCTTATAATAATTATAATAATATAGCTCACTATATATAAAAATATAAAATGTTAAATATGCCAGTTTACTGCCTAATTTTAGTATCAGCAGCAGCACAGCAGTTTTTTAAAAAAATTTTTTTTACCTTTTTTTGCAAAACTGCTAATTGCAATCTGATAATTAATTAATCTGCTAAAATACTTAAATGTATTAATGGTAAGCAACCGTGACAGCCGTCAACGGTCAACAACTAGTAGTATCAACAGCAGCACAGCAGTTAACTGCTTTTTTGTGAAAAAAAACTTTGTTCTTTTTTTGCAAAACTTCTAATTGCAATCTGCTAATTAATCTGCTAAAATACTTAAATTAAATGTATTAATATTTAATGGTAAACAACCGTGACAGCTGTCAACGGTCAACAACTAGTAGTATCAACAGCAGCACAGCAGTTAACTGCTTTTTTTGTGAAAAAAAAAACTTTGTTCTTTTTTTGCAAAACTTCTAATTGCAATCTGCTAATTAATCTGCTAAAATACTTAAATTAAATGTATTAATGTTTAATGGTAAACAACCGTGACAGCCGTCAACGGTCAACAACTAGTAGTATCAACAGCAGCAAAGCAGTTAACTGCTTTTTTTGTGAAAAAAACTTTGTTCTTTTTTTGCAAAACTTCTAATTGCAATCTGCTAATTAATCTGCTAAAATACTTAAAACAGAATTTATGCTTACCTGATAAATTACTTCCATTACTTGTGGGAAATGTTCTCCCCCACAGGGAAAGGCAAGGAGAGCACACAGCAAGAGCTGTCCATATAGCTCCCCCTCTGGCTCCGCCCCCCAGTCATTCGACCGACGGTTAGGAGAAAAAGGAGAAACTATAGGGTGCCGTGGTGACTGTAGTGTATAAAGAAAACATTTTTCAACCTGATTAAAAAAAAAAACCAGGGCGGGCCGTGGTCCGGACACACCGTTGGAGAAAGTAATTTATCAGGTAAGCATAAATTCTGTTTTCTCCAACATTGGTGTGTCCGGTCCACGGCGTCATCCATTACTTGTGGGAACCAATACTAAAGCTTTAGGACACGGATGAAGGGAGGGAGCAAATCAGGTTACCTAAACAGAAGGCACCACGGCTTGCAAAACCTTTCTCCCAAAAACAGCCTCCGAAGAAGCAAAAATATCAAATTTGTAGAATTTGGCAAAAGTGTGCAGAGAAGACCAAGTCGCTGCCTTACATATCTGGTCAACAGAAGCCTCGTTCTTATAGGCCCATGTGGAAGCCACAGCCCTAGTAGAGTGAGCTGTGATACGGTCAGGAGGCTGCCGTCCGGCAGTCTCATAAGCCAAGCGGATAATGCTTTTCAGCCAGAAAGAGAGAGAGGTAGCAGTAGCTTTTTGACCTCTCCTCTTACCAGAGTAAACGACAAACAAGGATGAGGTTTGTCTAAAATCTTTTGTTGCTTCTAAATAGAACTTTAAAGCACGAACAACATCTAAATTGTGTAATAAACGTTCCTTCTTTGAAACTGGATTCGGACACAAAGAAGGAACAACTATTTCCTGGTTGATGTTCTCGTTGGAAACAACTTTTGGAAGAAAACCAGGCTTAGTACGCAAAACAACCTTATCTGAATGGAACACCAGATAGGGTGGATCACACTGCAAAGCAGATAATTCAGAAACTCTTCTAGCAGAAGAAATAGCAACCAAAAACAGAACTTTCCAAGATAGTAACTTAATATCTATGGAATGTAAAGGTTCAAACGGAACCCCTTGAAGAACTGAAAGAACTAAATTTAAACTCCAAGGAGGAGTCATGGGTCTGTAAACAGGATTGATTCTAACCAAAGCCTGAACAAAAGCTTGTACATCTGGCAAAGCTGCCAGTCGTTTGTGCAACAAGACGGATAATGCAGAAAACTGTCCTTTTAGAGAACTAGCTGACAATCCTTTATCCAAACCTTCTTGGAGAAAGGAGAGAATCTTTGGAATTTTAATCTTACTCCAGGAGAATCCTTTGGATTCACACCAACAGATATATTTTTTCCATATTTTATGGTAAATCCTTCTAGTCACAGGTTTTCTGGCTTGGACCAGAGTATCAATCACAGAATTTGAAAACCCACGCTTGGATAAAATCAAGCGTTCAATTTCCAAGCAGTCAGCTGCAGAGAAACTAGATTGGGATGTTCGAATGGACCTTGTACTAGAAGGTCCTGTCTCAAAGGTAGCTTCCATGGTGGAGCCGATGACATATTCACCAGGTCTGCATACCAAGTCCTGCGTGGCCATGCAGGAGCTATCAGAATCACCAAGGCCTTCTCCTGTTTGATCCTGGCTATGAGCCTGGGGAGGAGAGGAAACGGTGGAAACACATATGCTAGGTTGAACGACCAAGGTGCCACTAATGCATCCACTAGAGTCGCCTTGGGATCCCTGGATCTGGACCCATAGCAAGGAATCTTGAAGTTCTGACGGGACGCCATTAGATCCATGTCTGGAATGCCCCATAATTGGGTTAACTGAGCAAAGACCTCCGGATGGAGTTCCCACTCCCCCGGATGGAAAGTCTGACGACTCAAATAGTCCGCCTCCCAGTTGTCTACTCCTGGGATGTGAATAGCAGATAGATGGCAGGAGTGATTCTCTGCCCATTGGATTATCTTGGTTACTTCCTTCATCGCTAGGGAACTCTTTGTTCCCTCCTGATGATTGATGTACGCAACAGTCGTTATGTTGTCCGACTGAAATCTTATGAACCTGGCTTCCGCTAGCTGAGGCCAAGCCAGGAGCGCATTGAATATAGCTCTTAGTTCCAAAATGTTTATCGGGAGAAGCGACTCTTCCCGCGACCATAGGCCCTGAGCTTTCAGAGAGTCCCAGACCGCGCCCCACCCCAAGAGGCTGGCGTCGGTCGTGACGATGACCCACTCCGGTCTGCGGAAACTCATTCCCTGAGACAGGTGATCCTGGGTCAACCACCAGAGAAGTGAGTCCCTGGTTACCTGGTCTACTTGAATTTGGGGAGACAAGTCTGTATAGTCCCCATTCCACTGAGCATGCACAGCTGTAATGGTCTTAGATGAATTCGAGCAAAAGGAACCACATCCATTGCTGCGACCATTAGTCCTATTACTTCCATGCATTGAGCTATGGAGGGTTGAGGAATAGAGTGAAGAACTCGACAAGCTTTTAGAAGCTTTGTCTTTCTGACGTCTGTGAGAAAGATCTTCATTTCCACAGAATCTATTATTGTTCCCAGAAAAAGAACCCTTGTGGACGGTGAGAGTGAACTTTTTTCTATGTTCACTTTCCACCCGTGAGATCTGAGAAAAGCCAACACAATGTCTGTATGAGCCCTCGCTTTGGAAAGAGACGACGCTTGGATTAGGATGTCGTCTAGATAAGGTGCTACAGCGATGCTCCTCGGTCTTAGGACCGCTAGAAGGGACCCTAGCACCTTTGTGAAAATTCTGGGAGCGGTGGCTAAACCGAATGGAAGAGCCACAAACTGGTAATGTTTGTCCAGAAAAGCGAACCTCAGGAACTGATGATGAGATTTGTGGACTGGGATATGCAGATACGCATCCTTCAGATCCACGGTAGTCAAAAATTGACCCTGCTGGATTGTTGGTAAGATTGTCCGAATGGTTTCCATCTTGAAGGATGGAACTCTGAGGAACTTGTTTAATATCTTTAAATCCAGAATTGGCCTGAAAGTTCCCTCTTTTTTGGGAACCACAAACAGGTTTGAGTAAAACCCTAGACCTTGTTCCCCGGAGGGGACTGGGTTTATCACTCCCATCTTTGATAGATCTCTTACACAATGTAAGAATGCCTGTTTCTTTATCTGGTCTGAAGATAAGCGAGACAGGTGAAACCTTCCCTTTGGAGGAAGTCCCTTGAATTCTAACAGGTATCCCTTGGAAACTATCTCTAGTGCCCAGGGATCCAGAACATCTCTTGCCCAAGCCTGAGCGAAGAAAGATAGTCTGCCCCCTACCAGATCCGGTCCCGGATCGGGGGCTACCCCTTCATGCTGTCTTGGTAGCAGCAGCAGGTTTCTTGGTTTGTTTACCCTTGTTCCAGCCTTGCATGGGCTTCCAAGCGGGTTTGGGCTGGGCCGCGTTACCTTCTTGTCTAGCGGCAGTGGAGTTATTAGCCGGTCCGTTCCTGAAATTGCGAAAGGAACGAAAATTAGACTTGTTCTTAGCCTTAAAAGGCCTATCCTGTGGGAGGGCATGGCCCTTACCCCCAGTGATGTCTGAAATAATTTCCTTCAATTCCGGCCCAAAAAGGGTCTTACCCTTGAAAGGAATATTCAGTAACTTAGTCTTGGACGACACGTCTGCCGACCAGGATTTTAGCCAAAGCGCCCTCCGCGCTACTATAGCAAAACCTGAGTTTTTCGCCGCCAATTTCGTTATTTGAAAGGCGGCATCCAATATAAAGGAATTAGCTAACTTTAATGCGTGAATTCTGTCCATGACTTCTTCATAGGAAGTCTCTTTCTGGAGCGACCTTTCTAGTTCTTCGAACCAAAAGGACACCGCTGAAGTGACAGTAATAACACACGTAGCTGGTTGAAGGATGAACCCTTGTTGAACAAAAATCTTTTTAAGCAATCCTTCCAATTTTTTATCCATAGGATCTTTGAAAGCGCAGCTGCCCTCTATAGGAATAGTTGTGCGCTTCGCTAGTGTTGAAACAGCTCCCTCAACCTTCGGGACCATTTGCCATGCGTCCCTTCTAGGGTCTACTATGGGAAACATTTTCTTAAATATAGGAGGTGGGGAAAAGGGTACACCTGGCTTCTCCCACTCCTTTTCCACTATGTTCGCTACCCTCTTAGGTATTGGAAAAGCGTCGTTGTGCACTGGGACCTCTAAAAAGTTTTCCAATTTGCACAACTTCTCTGGTACTACCATGGAATCACAGTCATCCAGAGTAGCTAATACCTCCTTAAGCAAAGCGCGGAGATGTTCTAGCTTAAACTTAAATGCCACTAGATCAGGTTCTGCCTGTTGAGAAATTTTTCCTGAGTCTGAAATTTCACCCTTAGACAGCCCTTCCCTCACAGCCAATTCCGATTGATGTGAGGGTAAAATAGATAAGGCATCGTCAGCGTCTGATTGTTCATCCTTTTTATCTGTATTTAAAACTGAACAATCACGCTTTCTCTGAAAAACTGGCAGTTTGGATAAAAGATTTGCTATAGAATTATCCACTACTGCTGATAATTGTTGCATAGAAATAAGCACTGGCACGATAGGTGTCGCCTGCGCGGGCAAAGCTGGTGTAGACACAGAAGGAGACAATGTAGAGCTATCCCCACTACCTTCATTAGATAAATCATCTTGGGCAACATTATGAAAAATAACAGAGCTGTCCTGATTTTGTTTGGACGCTATGGCGCAATTATCACAAACACTCGAAGGGGGAACCACATTTGTCTCTATACACACAGAACATAGGTTATCTGATGGAACAGACATGTTAAACAGATTTAGGCAGGCAAACAATGCAATAAAAACGATTTTAAACAAAAACGTTACTGTCTCTTTAAATAATAAAATGACACATTTATTTCTGAATGTTCAAAAAACTATGAAGGCAATATCCGATTTTTCTGAAATTTTGACCCCAGTGTCTTAATGCTTAGAAAGTATTGCACAGCAAATATTGAGACTCTAGCTCTTAAAACAAGCAAACCGGAGCTAATTGTTGGATTTAACCGTTTTTACACACCACAATCCCAGCTACAGCCTTGCTGCAGCTTTTTACCTTCCTTAGGGGTCACCATTCACAGAAAAAAGCCTTTTGGAGTCACTTTCTGAACCACAGGACCCTCTCACATGAATCTGCATGCACTGCCTTGAAATTCAACTGCACAGCTGAAGTGTCAAAATGAGGCTTCCTCCCTCAGCACACTAGAGTGAAGGGGCCTTCCTGACTAGATTTAGGTGTCTAAAACAAGCCAGATCAATAAAAAACGTTCCCAAGTGTATGTGAGCTTATAAAATATTTCAAATGGTATAATATTGTAATAAAAACCAATCGATTTAGCCCCTAACAGTGTCTACCAGCATAAAAAACAAAAAGGGGAAGCCTGTTATCTTTTTTGCTGAGGTGAAAGAAAAATGGCTTACCGTTTCCCCTGAGGGGAAAAATGACTGTCATCTAGCATTAGCCTGTGTTGTTAGAAGGAGACTAGTCATACCTGAAGCAGATGAGTCTTCAAACTGTTACCCCCAACTGGAGTTCTCTTGTTTCAACAGTCCTGCGTGGTAACAGTAATGGATTTTAGTTACTTGTGCTAAAATCATAGCCCTCTTAAACAGAAATCTTCATCACTTTTCTGTTATAGAGTAAATAGTACAAGCCAGCACTATTTTAAAATAACAAACTCTTGATAGAAGAATAAAAAACTACAACTAACACCACAAACTCCTCGCCATCCCCGTGGTAGATGCTACTTGTTCAGAGCGGCAAGGAGAATGACTGGGGGGCGGAGCCAGAGGGGGAGCTATATGGACAGCTCTTGCTGTGTGCTCTCCTTGCCTTTCCCTGTGGGGGAGAACATTTCCCACAAGTAATGGATGACGCCGTGGACCGGACACACCAATGTTGGAGAAATTAAATGTATTAATGGTAAGCAACCGTGACAGCCGTCAACGGTCAACAACTAGTAGTATCAACAGCAGCACAGCAGTTAACTGCTTTTATGTAAAAAAAAAACTTTGTTCTTTTTTTGCAAAACTTCTAATTGCAATCTGCTAATTAATCTGCTAAAATACTTAAATTAAATGTATTAATGGTAAGCAACCGTGACAGCCGTCAACGGTCAACAACTAGACGTATCAACAGCAGCACAGCAGATAACTGCTTTTTTTGTGAAAAAAAATTTGTTCTTTTTTTGCAAAACTTCTAATTGCAATCTGCTAATTAATCTGCTAAAATACTTAAATTAAATGTATTAATGTTTAATGGTAAACAACCGTGACAGCCGTCAACGGTCAACAACTAGTAGTATCAACAGCAGCACAGCAGTTAACTGCTTTTTTTGTGAAAAAAAACTTTGTTCTTTTTTTGCAGAACTTCTAATTGCAATCTGCTAATTAATCTGCTAAAATACTTAAATTAAATGTATTAATGGTAAGCAACCGTGACAGCCGTCAACGGTCAACAACTAGTAGTATCCACAGCAGCACAGCAGTTAACTGCTTTTTTTGTGAAAAAAAACTTTGTTCTTTTTTTGCAAAACTTCTAATTGCAATCTGCTAATTAATCTGCTAAAATACTTAAATTAAATGTATTAATGTTTAATGGTAAGCAACCGTGACAGCCGTCAACGGTCAACAACTAGTAGTATCAACAGCAGCACAGCAGTTAACTGCTTTTTTTGTGAAAAAAAACTTTGTTCTTTTTTTGCAAAACATCTAATTGCAATCTGCTAATCTGCTAAAATACTTAAATTAAATGTATTAATGTTTAATGGTAAACAACCCTGACAGCCGTCAACGGTCAACAACTAGTAGTATCAACAGCAGCACAGAAGTTAACTGCTTTTTTTGTGAAAAAAAACTTTGTTCTTTTTTTGCAAAACTTCTAATTGCAATCTGCTAATTAATCTGCTAAAATACTTAAATTAAATGTATTAATGTTTAATGGTAAGCAACCGTGACAGCCGTCAACGGTCAACAACTAGTAGTATCAACAGCAGCACAGCAGTTAACTGCTTTCTGTATTTGTAAAAAAAAATAAAAAATTTTTTTTTTTTGCAAAACTTCTAATTGCAATCTGCTGACAAAAATATTATTTTATTATTCCCAAATTACTCCACTAAACTTACTGACTAAAGCCAATTGTTTTAAGAGAGAACTCCCACTCTACCTAAGTACTCTAAATGTTAAGTTAAAACACAAAATTAACTTTTTTTCTCACACACACTGGTGTCTGTCTCACTGACTCACTCTCTAGTCTCTACTAGTACTAAGTAATCTCAACTCTGTTGTGTAAATTTAATTTAGTTAACTAACTACAGTTAGTTTAAAAGTTTAAACTAAACTAATAAGCTCAGGCTCAGCAGCTGCAGGCCTGCAGCAAAATAAGGCCCACTGCCCAGTGCCCACCCACTACTAAGGCAGCTTAAGCTAACTATTCGCAAAATTATTATATAAGTAAAGTAAGTCTGTTATTATTCTATTTCTTCTGTCAGGAGTCCTGGACTCACTGTCAGCACTCAGCAGCCACACAACGTCTGCAGCCAGCAAGGGCTAAATAGTTTTTTTTGAGGCAGGTCAAAACAGGTCAGACTCAGAGCTAACAAGGCTCCTATCCGCTCAACGGCTATCTCCTCAATGAGATTTTCGCGCCGTTGAGGGGGAGGAGCCTTGTGGGGGTGGTCACGTGACGTTAGTAGCATATCAGAGGCGAGACTCACCCATGACAGGCAGACTGGGAGGAGCCAGAGCACAGGCTGAAGTCAGCTCGCATACTTCAGCCTGTGCGAATAGGGCTCAATTACCAGTGCCGGGCTGGGAGGAGCAATGCCTGCACATTGATGCATAGAGATCACTGTGAAGGATAGGGTTTTGCTTGATCGCACGTGCGATCAGTGTGACAGTGTCTGGTGTGCACAGTGCGCGCACTCACGCAGTGAGAGCAGCCCGAGGAGGAGACGCTAGTGACTGATGCGGTCTGGTCTACGCTGGTGACGTCAGCGTCCGCCTGTGTCCTAGCTCCCTCCTGCTTCAAGTTCAATCTATCTTGACTAGTTGACTTACTATAATGGTAAATGGTGTGGTACTGTACCGGTCCTACAGGCTGAGCTAGTGGCTAAAAAAAAACAGAGCCTACATCATGTTGTATATATATAATAAACAATATAATAACACACACACTAATAAAAAAAAAAATTAAACAAAAAAATTAAACAATTTTTTTTTGGCTGATTTTTTTTTTTTTGGCTCAATTTTTTTTTCCTCCTTGCCCCCTGGGGGGTTCACGTGCGAATGTGTACAACTGGAGGAGCCTCCACTGCCACCGGCAGGAGGTTGGCACAGTAGGTATTTACTAACATGTAGGCCACAGACAGGAGGTTGGCACAGTAGGTTTTTACTAACATGTACGCCACAGGCAGGAGGTTGGCACAGTACGTATTTACTAACATGTACGCCACAGGCAGGAGGTTGGGCAGTAGGTATTTACTAACATGTTCGTCACAGGCAGGAGGTTGGCACAGTAGGTATTTACTAACATGTACGCCACAGGCAAGAGGTTGGCACACTAGGTATATACTAACATGTATGCGAAAGGCAGGAGGTTGGCATAGTAGATATTTACTAACATGTACTCCACAGGCAGGAGGTTGGCACACTAGGTATATACTAACATGTATGCCAAAGGCAGGAGGTTGGCACAGTAGATATTTACTAACATGTACACCACAGGCAGGAGGTTGGCACAGTAGGTATTTACTAACATGTACACCACAGGCAGGAGGTTAGCACAGTACGTATTTACTAACATGTATGCCACAGGCAGGAGTTTGGCACAGTAGATATTTACTCACATGTATGCAACAGGCAGGAGGTTGGCACAATAGATATTTACTAACATGTACGTCACAGGCAAGAGGTTGGCACAGTAGGTATTTACTAAGATGTACGCCACAGGCAGGAGGATGGCACTGTAAGTATTTACTAAAATGTACACCACAGGCAGGAGGTTGGCACAGTAGGTATTTACTAACATGTATGCCAAAGGCAGGAGGTTTGCACAGTAGGTATTTACTAACATGTATGCCACAGGCAGGAGGTTGGCACAGTAGATATTTTCTTACATGTACGCCAAAGGCAGGAGGTTAGCACAGTACGTATTTACTAACATGTATGCCACAGGCAAGAGGTTGGCACAGTAAATATTTACTAACATGTACGCCACAGGCAGGAGGTTAGCACAGTACGTATTTACTAACATGTACGTCACAGACAGGAGGTTGGCACAGTACGTATTTACTAACATGTACGCCACAGGCAGGAGGATGGCACTGTAGGTATTTACTAAAATGTACGCCACAGGCAGGAGGATGGCACTGTAAGTATTTACTAAAATATACACCACAGGCAGGAGGTTGGCACACTAGGTATATACTAACATCTATGCCAAAGGCAGGAGGTTGGCACAGTAGATATTTACTAACATGTACTCCACAGGCAGGAGGTTGGCACAGTAGGTATTTACTAACATGTACACCACAGGCAGGAGGTTGGCACAGTAGGTATTTACTAACATGTACGCCACAGGCAGGAGGTTAGCACAGTACGTATTTACTAACATGTATGCCACAGGCAGGAGGTTGGCACAGTAGATATTTACTAACATGTATGCCACAGGCAGGAGGTTGGCACAATAGATATTTACTAACATGTACGTCACAGGCAAGAGGTTGGCACAGTAGGTATCTACTAAGATGTACGCCACAGGTAGGAGTATGGCACTGTAAGTATTTACTAAAATGTTCACCACAGGCAGGAGGTTGGCACAGTAGGTATTTACTTACATGTACGCCACAGGCAGGAGGTTAGCACAGTACGTATTTACTAACATGTATGTCACAGACAGGAGGTTGGCACTGTAGATATTTACTAACATGTACGACACAGGCAGGAGGTTAGCACAGTTCGTATTTACTAACATGTACGTCACAGGCAGGAGGTCGGCACTGTAGATATTTACTAACATGTACGTCACAGACAGGAGGTTGACACAGTACGTATTTACTAACACGTACGCCACAGGCAGGAGGATGGCACTGTAGGTGTTTACTAAAATGTACGTCACAGGCAGGAGGATGGCACACTAAGTATTTACTAAAATGTACACCACAGGCAGGAGGTTGGCACAGTAGATATTTACTAAAACGTACACCACAGCCAGGAGGTTGGCACAATAGGTATTTACTAAAATGTATGCCACAGGCAGGAGGTTGGCACAGTAGGTATTTACTAAAATGTATGCCACAGGCAGGAGGTTGGCACAGTAGGTATTTACTAAGATGTACGCCACAGGCAGGAGGATGGCACTGTAAGTATTTACTAAAATGTACACCACAGGCAGGAGGCTGGCACAGTAGGTATTTACTAACATGTACGCCAAAGGCAGGAGGTTTGCACAGTAGGTATTTACTAACATGTATACCACAGGCAGGAGGTTGGCACAGTAGATATTTTCTTATATGTACACCAAAGGCAGGAGGTTAGCACAGTACGTATTTACTAACATGTATGCCACAGGCAAGAGGTTGGCACAGTAAATATTTACTAACATGTACGCCACAGGCAGGAGGTTAGCACAGTACGTATTTACTAACATGTACGTCACAGGCAGGAGGTCGGCACTGTAGATATTTACTAACATGTACGTCACAGACAGGAGGTTGGCACAGTACGTATTTACTAACATGTACGCCACAGGCAGGAGGATGGCACTGTAGGTATTTACTAAAATGTACGCCACAGGCAGGAGGATGGCACTGTAAGTATTTACTAAAATATACACCACAGGCAGGAGGTTGGCACACTAGGTATATACTAACATCTATGCCAAAGGCAGGAGGTTGGCACAGTAGATATTTACTAACATGTACTCCACAGGCAGGAGGTTGGCACAGTAGGTATTTACTAACATGTACACCACAGGCAGGAGGTTGGCACAGTAGGTATTTACTAACATGTATGTCACAGGCAGGAGGTTGGCACAGTACGTATTTACTAGCATGTACACCACAGGAAGGAGGTTAGCACAGTACGTATTTACTAACATGTATGCCACAGGCACGAGGTTAGCACAGTACGTATTTACTAACATGTATGCCACAGGCAGGAGGTTGGCACAGTAGGTAATTACTAACATGTACGCCACAGGCATGAGGTTGGCACAGTAGGTATTTACTAACATGTACGTCACAGGCAGGAGGTCGGCACTGTAGATATTTACTAACATGTACGTCACAGACAGGAGGTTGACACAGTAGGTATTTACTATCATGTATGCCACAGGCAGGAGGTTGGCACACTACATATTTACTAACATGTATGCCACAGGCAGCAGGTTGGCACAGTAGGTATTTACTTACATGTATGTCACAGGCAGGAGGTTGGCACACTACATATTTACTAACATGTACGCCACAGGCAGGAGGTTGGCACAGTAGGTATTTACATACATGTATGTCACAGGCAGGAGGTTGGCACACTACATATTTACTAACATGTATGCCACAGACAGGAGGTTGGCACAGTAGGTATTTACTAACATGTACACCACAGGCAGGAGGTTGGCACAGTACGTATTTACTAGCATGTACACCACAGGAAGGAGGTTAGCACAGTACGTATTTACTAACATGTATGCCACAGGCACGAGGTTAGCACAGTACGTATTTACTAACATGTATGCCACAGGCAGGAGGTTGGCACAGTAGGTAATTACTAACATGTACGCCACAGACATGAGGTTGGCACAGTAGGTATTTACTAGCATGTACGCCACAGGCAGGAGGTTGGCACAGTAGGTATTTACTAACATGTACATCACAGGCAGAAGGTTGGCACAGTAGATATTTACTAACATGTACGCCACAGGCAGGAGGTTGGCACAGTAGGTATTTACTAACATGTACACCACAGGCAGGATGTGGGCAAAGTAGGTATTTACTAACATGTACGTCACAGGCAGGAGGTTGGCACACTAGGTATATACTAACATGTATGCCCCAGACAGGAGGTTGGCACAGTAGATATTTACTTATATGTATGCCACAGGCAGGAGGTTAGCACAATACATATTTACTAACATGTATGTCACAGACAGGAGGTTGGCACAGTAGATATTTACTAACATGTATGCCACAGGCAGGAGGTTGGCACAGTAGGTATTTACTAACATGTATGTCACAGGCAGGAGGTTGGCACAGTAGGTATTTACTAAAATGTACGCCACAGGCAGGAGGTTGGCACAGTAGATATTTACTAACATGTACGCCACAGGCAGGAGGTCGGCACTGTAGATATTCCCTAACATGTACGTCACAGGAAGGAGGTTGGCACAGTAGGTATTTACTAACATGTATGCCATAGGCAGGAGGTTGGCACAGTAGGTATTTACTAACATGTATGCCACAGGCAGGAGGTTGGCATAGTACGTATTTACTAAAATGTACGTCACAGACAGAAGGTTGGCACAGTACGTATTTATTCAAATGTACGCCACAGGCAGGAGGTTGGCACAGTAGTTACTTACTAACATGTACGCCACGGCAGGAGGTTGGCACAGTAGGTAATTTTTAACATGTATGCCACAGGCAGGAGGTTGGCACAGTAGGTATTTACTAACATGTACACCACAGGCAGAAGGTTGGCACAGTAGATATTTACTTACATGTACGTCACAGGCAGGAGGTTGGCACACTAGGTATATACTAACATGAACACCACAGGCAGGAGGTTGGCACAGTAGATATTTACTAACATGTACGCTACAGGCAGGAGGTTGGCACAGTAGGTATTTACTATCATGTATGCCACAGGCAGGAGGTTGGCACACTACATATTTACTAACATGTATGCCACAGGCAGGAGGTTGGCACAGTAGGTATTTACTTACATGTATGTCACAGGCAGGAGGTTGGCACACTACATATTTACTAACATGTACGCCACAGGCAGGAGGTTGGCACAGTAGGTATTTACATACATGTATGTCACAGGCAGGAGGTTGGCACACTACATATTTACTAACATTTATGCCACAGGCAGGAGGTTGGCACAGTAGGTATTTACTAACATGTACGCCACAGGCAGGAGGTTGGCACAGTAGGTATTTACTAACATGTACGCCACAGGCAGGAGGTTGGCACAGTAGGTATTTACTAACATGTACACCACAGGCAGAAGGTTGGCACAGTAGATATTTACTTACATGTACGCCACAGGCAGAAGGTTGGCACGCTACATATTTACTAACATGTATGCCACAGGCAGGAGGTTGGCACAGTAGATATTTACTTACATATATGCCACAGGCAGGAGGATGGCACAGTAGGTATTTACTAAAATGTACGCCACAGGCAGGAGGTTGGCACAGTAGGTATTTACTAACATGTACGCCACAGGCAGGAGGTTGGTACAGTAGGTGTTTACTTACATGTACGTCACAGGCAGGAGGATGGCACAGTAGGTATTTACTAAAATGTATGCCACAGGCAGGAGGTTGGCACAGTAGGTATTTACTAACATGTATGCAACAGGCAGGAGGTTGGCACAGCAGATATTTACTAACATGTACGCCACAGGCAGGAGGATGGCATAGTAGGTATTTACTAAAATGTACGCCACAGGCAGGAGGTTGGCACAGTAGGTATTTACTAACATGTACGCCACAGGCAGGAGGTTGGCACAGTAGGTATTTACTAAGATGTACGCCACAGGCAGGATGTTGGCAAAGTAGGTATTCAATAACATGACGTCACAGGCAGGAGGTTGGCACACTAGGTATATACTAGCATGTGTGCCACTGGCAGGAGGTTGGCACAGTAGATATTTACTTACATGTACGCTACAGTCAGGAGGTTCGCACAGTATGTATTTACTAACATGTATGCCACAGGCAGGAGGTTGGCACAGTAGGTATTTACTAACATGTACGCCACAGGCAGGAGGTTAGCACAGTAGGTATTTACTAACATGTACGTCACAGGCAGGAGGTTGGCACAGTAGGTATTTACTAACATGTACACCACAGGCAGAAGGTTGGCACAGTACGTATTTACTAACATGTACGCCACAGGCAGGAGGTTGGCACAGTAGTTATTTACTAACATGTACACCACGGCAGGAGGTTGGCACAGTAGGTATTTTTTAACATGTATGCCACAGGCAGGAGGTTGGCACAGTAGGTATTTACTAACATGTACACCACAGGCAGAAGGTTGGCACAGTAGATATTTACTTACATGTACGTCACAGGCAGGAGGTTGGCACACTAGGTATATACTAACATGAACACCACAGGCAGGAGGTTGGCACAGTAGATATTTACTAACATGTACGCCACAGGCAGGAGGTTGGCACAGTAGGTATTTACTATCATGTATGCCACAGGCAGGAGGTTGGCACACTACATATTTACTAACATGTATGCCACAGGCAGGAGGTTGGCACAGTAGGTATTTACTTACATGTATGTCACAGGCAGGAGGTTGGCACACTACATATTTACTAACATGTACGCCACAGGCAGGAGGTTGGCACAGTAGGTATTTAGATACATGTATGTCACAGGCAGGAGGTTGGCACACTACATATTTACTAACATTTATGCCACAGGCAGGAGGTTGGCACAGTAGGTATTTACTAACATGTACGCCACAGGCAGGAGGTTGGCACAGTAGGTATATACTAACATGTACGCCACAGGCAGGAGGTTGGCACAGTAGGCATTTACTAACATGTACACCACAGGCAGAAGGTTGGCACAGTAGATATTTACTTACATATACGCCACAGGCAGAAGGTTGGCACACTACATATTTACTAACATGTATGCCACAGGCAGGAGGTTGGCACAGTAGATATTTACTTACATATATGCCACAGGCAGGAGGATGGCACAGTAGGTATTTACTAAAATGTACGCCACAGGCAGGAGGTTGGCACAGTAGGTATTTACTAACATGTACGCCACAGGCAGGAGGTTGGTACAGTAGGTGTTTACTTACATGTACGTCACAGGCAGGAGGATGGCACAGTAGGTATTTACTAAAATGTATGCCACAGGCAGGAGGTTGGCACAGTAGGTATTTACTAACATGTATGCAACAGGCAGGAGGTTGGCACAGCAGATATTTACTAACATGTACGCCACAGGCAGGAGGATGACATAGTAGGTATTTACTAAAATGTACGCCACAGGCAGGAGGTTGGCACAGTAGGTATTTACTAACATGTACGCCACAGGCAGGAGGTTGGCACAGTAGGTATTTACTAAGATGTACGCCACAGGCAGGATGTTGGCAAAGTAGGTATTCAATAACATGACGTCACAGGCAGGAGGTTGGCACACTAGGTATATACTAGCATGTGTGCCACTGGCAGGAGGTTGGCACAGTAGATATTTACTTACATGTACGCTACAGTCAGGAGGTTCGCACAGTATGTATTTACTAACATGTATGCCACCGGCAGGAGGTTGGCACAGTAGATATTTACTTACATGTACGCCACAGGCAGGAGGTTAGCAGAGTAGATATTTACTAACATGTACGCCACAGGCAGGAGGTTGGCACAGTAGGTATTTACTAACATGTACGCCACAGGCAGGAGGTTAGCACAGTAGGTATTTACTAACATGTACGTCACAGGCAGGAGGTTGGCACAGTAGGTATTTACTAACATGTACACCACAGGCAGAAGGTTGGCACAGTACGTATTTACTAACATGTACGCCACAGGCAGGAGGTTGGAACAGTAGATATTTACTAACATGTATGCCACAGGCAGGAGGTTGGAACAGTAGATATTTACTTACATGTATGCCACAGGCAGGAGGTTGGAACAGTAGATATTTACTAACATGTATGCCACAGGCAGGAGGTTGGGCAGTAGGTATTTACTAACATGTACGTCACAGGCAGGAGGTTGGCACACTAGGTATATACTAACATGTATGCCACAGACAGGAGGTTGGCACAGTAGATATTTACTAACATGTATGCCACAGGCAAGAGGTTGGCACAGTAAATATTTACTAACATGTACGCCAGAGGCAGGAGGTTAGCACAGTACGTATTTACTAACATGTACGTCACAGGCAGGAGTTCGGCACTGTAGATATTTACTGTTACAGAAGCATTAGTTATTTTGTTGTGAAGAGCTTATTTCCCAGCAGCAATGCCTGAACCAGCCAAGCCAGCGCCTAAGAAGGGCTCCAAGAAAACCGTAACAAGTATCATTTCATAAAGAGTTAACTTTTTTCAGCTTTTAGAAACTATTGTCTAAATACAAGTTTGCTGGCTTCAGCTCTAAGTTTAGAGATAAACAATCCCATTGTCTAATCACCTCCGGAGCCAGACTGCTAATTGATAAGATGAACTTGTAAACTTGTTATCTTAAGTACTGTAATCCTATTGTGGCCTGTCAAAGGACATTGCTCTCTATCTAAATGTGTGATGGGGGATTTTGTGCTTCCCCCCCCCCCCTGGGAGTGCCCTGTGTGCATGTAACCTTAATAAAAAGCAGGCTGGGCATCCCAGTCCTGAGTTCTTGTTTGACCCTCAATCGCAGCGTTGACTCGTTTTTGTGGGCAGAAGGGTATCCAAGCTGTACTGCAGCTAAGGGAGATTATTCTATATTTGCGAGACTCATATAGAATACTATGGAAAGCAGCTTCTCCCCTCTTTAGCAATAGGGATCCAGGCTACTAAGCGGTCCATCTCTCAGCGAGACTAAGGGTAACCGTAACATTTGGCGGCAGCGGCAGGATTTTCCTGGATTTCCTAGGAGAGGTACAGAACGGATGGAGAGCGCTTACGAAAAATTGAAGCGTACAACCCTAAAGGATTTACTTGAAAGCAGAGGGGGGTACGCCAGCAACCGGCTGAGGAGAGAGCTGATCGCAGAATTGACCAAACTGGATCAGAGCTTCACAATGGCGGAAACACCGACCACGATTAGTGACGAAAAAACCAGGATTGTTCGGGAAAGGCTCTCATTATACGGGCCGAACCCCTCCATGGAATTGGTACAGCAGTTGATGGCGGAGGCGGATGAGGATATACGAGAGACTCGAGCCCACAAACTCAACCTAGCGAACGCACACCGCAATGCTGAAGCCCCGCAGGTAATCATCCCTGTCGAAAATGCTGGGAGGCCCAAGATACCCTATGCGGCATTTCGACCCTTCCTAGAGAGCGAGACAGGGATTGATGAATATTTGGCGGACTTCGAAAGGCAATGTGCCCTGCACCAGATTCCCAACAGAGAGTGGCCCACGATATTGTCTGGGAAACTATCCGGGCGAGCCCTGGAAGCCTTTCGTACTCTGGGTGCTGAGGAAGTGACACAGTATGAGCTAGTTAAGGAGACACTGTTGCGACGGTACGCTGTAACTCCGGACACGTATCGCCGACAGTTTCGGGGCATGAAAAAGAAGCCTAACGATACCCATATGGAATGGGCGCACCGAATGCGGAGAGCGGCAAATCACTGGCTGAGCGGAAGTAAAGCGGTGACTGGTGAGGAAATTTTACAATTGTTTCTCTTAGAACATTTTTATAATGGCATGGAACAGCAAGGGAAGGAATGGCTGCTAGACAGGCGGCCTTCTACCTTAGAAGAAGCAGCCAAATTGGCCGATGAACATTATGACTCCCGTCTTCACGAACCCATGAACTACCGAGCTCCAGCACGGGTCGAACCCAGAGAGGTATACCGTGCACCCCCTCGTGCTGAATTTCGAGCCCCGGTGCCCACAGGGCCCGTCCGACACTCAGGACCACCCAATAACAGCTCTGAGCGTCCCAGACCGACTTGCCACCGATGCAAGCAACCAGGGCATTTCATGGCTAGCTGCCCCCTTAATACGCACCAGACACCCAGGAATTACAATTACCCCTCTGGGTCCTATCGTCCGGCCCGGGCCCTCTGTGTTAACCAAGAGGCCCCTATGGAGGGATATGTGGGGCCGCTTCACGAGGCGGACCCTTTATATGCTGCCATGACAACAATCTTAGAAAGACATTCCATGTAAACATGCTCAAGGAATATTTTGAGCGACCAGAGAACGTGACGGCCGTATGTTGTTCCCCTCAGGAAGACCCAGACAGTCTACCCATTCCAGACCTATTAGAAAAGAGTCTCCCCACAGGTATAGTGGCTCAGGTTCAGATAGGAGACCGACTTAGCCCCACTGAAAGGGAGCAGCTCAGCCAACTCCTCCAGTCCAAACACCTCACCTTCTCCCCGAAGCCAGGGTACACTACTTTAACCACCCACCAGGTAGATACTCCGGGACAAGCTCCCTTGCGCCAGGCTCCGTACCGAATCCCCGAAGCAGTTAGGACAGGAATGAAGAAGGAGATCGATGAGATGCTCCAGCTCAGGGTAATTGAGCCCTCCGATAGTCCCTGGGCCTCCCCAGTTGTCTTGGTGCCCAAGAAAGATGGGACCACCCGGTTCTGCGTAGACTATCGGAGGCTCAATGAAAAAACCGTGACGGACGCTTACCCTATGCCCAGGGTAGACGAGCTACTCGATCGTATAGCCAGGGGAAATTACCTGACCACTATTGACCTCTGCAAAGGTTACTGGCAGATTCCCCTGGCCCCGGAGGCTATCCCCAAGTCGGCATTCGTCACCCCATTCGGCTTATATCAGATTAGGGTAATGCCGTTTGGGATGAAGAATGCCCCAGCTACATTCCAGCGCTTGGTGGATAGGCTCCTGGATGGCTTCCAGAGTTTTGCTTGCGCCTACCTGGACGACATAGCGATCCACAGTGAGTCCTGGGAGGACCACTTAGCTCATGTAGGAATGGTTCTGGATCAGATCCGGGCTGCTGGCCTGACTCTGAAGCCAGAAAAATGTCACTTTGGGATGGCCGAGGTACAGTACCTGGGTCACCGGGTGGGGTGTGGAAAGCAGCGACCAGAGCCGGCCAAGATAGAAGCTGTCGCCAATTGGCCCACCCCCATCACTAAGACTCAGGTCCTAGCCTTCCTGGGCACGGCAGGGTACTATAGACGGTTCGTACCAGACTACAGCACACTTGCCAAACCCCTGACTGACTTGACCAAGAAGAACTTACCTCGACAGGTCCTGTGGTCTCCCCACTGTGAAACGGCTTTCCAGGCTCTCAAAAATGCTCTAATTAACGCTCCTGTCTTGGCGGCCCCAGCCCTTAACAAACGCTTTATCGTCCATACAGATGCTTCCATGTTTGGGCTGGGAGCCGTCCTCAGCCAAGTCGGCGAAGATGGAGGGGAGCATCCAGTTGCCTACATCAGCCGGAAGCTCCTGCCCCGCGAAGTCAGCTATGCAGCGGTCGAAAAGGAGTGTTTGGCTTTGGTGTGGGCATTAAAGAAATTGACTCCCTATTTATATGGGCAGGAGTTCACTCTGGTCACCGACCATAACCCGTTGGTGTGGCTGAACCGGGTCTCTGGAGATAACGGCAGGCTATTACGTTGAAGCTTATCGTTGCAACCCTTCAATTTCACCATTACTTACAGACCTGGGAAACAGAATGGCAACGCCGACGGGTTGTCCAGACAAACCGACCTCAGCCCCGCATAACCAGCGGTCTGGACAGCCTTAGTCTGCCCTGAAAAGGGGTCAGACCGTGTCTGCCAGAGTGTTCCACAGAAAGGGAGCACTGTTACAGAAGCATTAGTTATTTTGTTGTGAAGAGCTTATTTCCCAGCAGCAATGCCTGAACCAGCCAAGCCAGCGCCTAAGAAGGGCTCCAAGAAAACCGTAACAAGTATCATTTCTTATAGAGTTAACTTTTTTCAGCTTTTAGAAACTATTGTCTAAATACAAGTTTGCTGGCTTCAGCTCTAAGTTTAGAGATAAACAATCCCATTGTCTAATCACCTCCGGAGCCAGACTGCTAATTGATAAGATGAACTTGTAAACTTGTTATCTTAAGTACTGTAATCCTATTGTGGCCTGTCAAAGGACATTGCTCTCTATCTAAATGTGTGATGGGGGATTTTGTGCTCCCCCCCCCCCTGGGAGTGCCCTGTGTGCATGTAACCTTAATAAAAAGCAGGCTGGGCATCCCAGTCCTGAGTTCTTGTTTGACCCTCAATCGCAGCGTTGACTCGTTTTTGTGGGCAGAAGGGTATCCAAGCTGTACTGCAGCTAAGGGAGATTATTCTATATTTGCGAGACTCATATAGAATACTATGGAAAGCAGCTTCTCCCCTCTTTAGCAATAGGGATCCAGGCTACTAAGCGGTCCATCTCTCAGCGAGACTAAGGGTAACCGTAACATTTACTAACATGTAAGTCACAGGCAGGAGGTTAGCACAGTAGATATTTACTAACATGTACGCCACAGGCAGGAGGATGGCACTGTAGGTATTTACTAACATGTACGCCGCAGGCAGGAGGTTGGCACTGTAAGTATTTACTAACATGTACGCCACAGGCAGGCAGTGACGTGCAGTAATAGGAGGCAGGGGAGGCAGTGCCTACCCTGTCCAATCAGGGAAAAAAAAGATTTAAATAATATTTATTTAAAATAAAAAAAAGTAGTTTTTTTTTATTATTATTGGCGATTTTACAAAATGTACACAGTCACACACATCAGTATTATATTATTTTTCTTTGCTTGCGCAGCAGCCAAAATCAGTTAGCATTTCCATTTGTTGCGCAATTAGGAGGCAGTGAGCCGGTCCGCTGCCCTCCAATAATTGCGCAACAATGGATTTAAATTGAAATCCTCTCTTTGCTTGTAGCTGCGCCACCCACTGGTGACTCGCCGGGCCCTCAGTAGCTCCAATGGAGGCGGTTCTCTAAACCGCCTCCATGATGAGCTCTACATCACTCAGCCAATCAGCATTCAGCACTGCCTGCTGATTGACAGAGTGAGTGACGTGTTAGTCACGTGACGACGACGTCGCGCAGGGCTTGTTAGGGCAGCGGGAAGAAGAAGAGGAGAGGGAGCTTTTGCTGCTGCAGCCTGCCACTGCGTGCCCATCTCTGCCGAATTTAAAAGTGCTGCTGGCCTGACACTGACAGCAAGCTCAGCCTTATTGAGTCAGTCAGTGACAGACAGGCAGCAGCTGCGGTGAGATTGAAGCCTGAAGGAGCAACTAGGAGGTCCTGGAGGACTCGAGGAGAGACGTCAGTAGTCACTAGTCAAGACTACTACTGTGTCTATGTGGCGCACGTGCCACTGCAGTCGCCGGCGGCATGGAGAAGAGTGACCGGTCCCAGGGGCCAGGCCAGGAGGAGCCGAGTGTAGGAGGAGGACAGGAGCGGAGCGGATACGGAACTCAGCCACGTGGGACAACAGGTTAGAACCTAGCTAGGCCAAGTGTGCTCTGTGCTGTGCAGCCCTGAACTCCTGAGAGTTTGCTGAGCTGGCTTGGCTGAAAGTCATAAAGGCCTTTTTTCCCTCACTGAGCTCAGAGCTGACATTATGCCTTTGCCTTATTATTGCTCAATGCTTGGTGTGACTGTGGTGTGAGTGAAAATCGGATGATCATATATGTTATATGGTAGCAGGGGCATCATAACTTGGGTATTTAATAAAATCAGAATATGCCTTCCTCAACTAAGTGTCTGACTCTGTTGTGTACTGTGCTGTGCTTAACTGCTCAATTCCTGGCAACAATACTGTCTCCCCCTCCCCTGTGTCTCCCCCCCCTCCCCTGTGTCTCTCCCCCCTCTCTCCCTGTGTCTCTCCCCCCTCTCTCCCTGTGTCTCTCCCCCCTCTCTCCCTGTGTCTCTCCCCCCTCCCTCCCTGTGTCTCTCCCCCCTCCCTCCCTGTGTCTCTCCCCCCCTCCCTCCCTGTGTCTCTCCCCCCTCCCTCCCTCCCTGTGTCTCTCCCCCCTCCCTCCCTCCCTCCCTCCCTCCCTGTGTCTCTCCCCCCTCCCTCCCTCTCTGTGTCTCTCCCCCCCTCCCTCCCTCTCTGTGTCTCTCCCCTGTCTCTATCCCCCCTCTCCCCTGTCTCTATCCCCCCTCTCCCCTGTCTCTATCCCCCTCTCCCCTGTCTCTATACCCCCTCTCCCCTGTCTCTATCCCCCCTCTCCCCTGTCTCTATCTCCCCTCTGTCTCTCTCTCTCTCTCTCTCTCTCTCTCTCTCTCTCTCTCTCTCTCTCTCCCCTCTGTCTCTCTCTCTCTCTCCCCCCCTCTCTCCCCCCTCTGTCTCTCCCCTCTGTCTCTCCCCTCTGTCTCTGCCCTCTGTTTCTCCCCTCTCTCTCCCCTCTCTCTCCCCTCTGTCTCTCTCTCTCTCTCCCATCTGTCTCTCTCTCCCCTCTGTCTCTCTCTCCCCTCTGTCTCTCTCTCTCCCCCCTCTGTCTCTCTCTCTCTCCCCTCTGTCTCTCTCTCTCTCCCCTCTGTC